>NC_037671.1:15050643-15327500 GCF_003255815.1 Theropithecus gelada
TGGCGATTCCTCAAGGATCTAGAACTAGATGTACCATATGACCCAGCCATCCCATTACTGGGTATATACCCAAAGGATTATAAATTATGCTGCTATAAAGACACATGCACACGTATGTTTATTGCAGCACTATTCACAATAGCAAAGACTTGGAATCAACCCAAATGTCCATCAGTGACAGATTGGATTAAGAAAATGTGGCATATATACACCATGGAATACTATGCAGCCATAAAAAAGGATGAGTTTGTGTCCTTTGTAGGGACATGGATGCAGCTGGAATCCATCATTCTTAGCAAACTATCACAAGAACAGAAAACCAAACACCGCATGTTCTCACTCATAGGTGGGAACTGAACAATGAGATCACTTGGACTCGGGAAGGGGAACATCACACACCGGGGCCTATCATGGGGAGGGGGGCGGGGGGAGGGATTGCATTGGGAGTTATACCTGATGTAAATGACGAGTTGATGGGTGCAGCACACCAACAAGGCACAAGTATACATATGTAACAAACCTGCACGTTATGCACATGTACCCTACAACTTACAGTATAATAATAATAAATAAATTAAAAAAAAAAAAAATTAGGATCTTATTTTTCTAAACTTTGTCACCTAGACATGAAATTATCATTTAGAATTGAGAAGAGATGGCATGCATTTCCAACACTCTGCTTCTCTCCAGCCATTCTTGGCCTTCCAACCAATATGCCCATCACCCTACCCCAAAGTCTTACCTTTTTTAAACTTTGTTTTTTAGTAATCAAGATTCTACTTGTGAGTCACAGGGCATTTAAAAACATGCACAATCTGTTGTTAATGATACCTGGGTATACTCTCTAATTGAAAATTCAACATTTAAGGGCAAATACAGAATGCTTGTTTTTATTTTATTTTATTTTATTTTTTTCTTTTTTATTTATTTATTATTATACTTTAAGTTCTAGGGTACATGTGCATAACGTGCAGGTTTGTTACATATGTATACTTGTGCCATGTTGGTGTGCTGCACCCATCACCTCGTCATTTGCATCAGGTATAACTCCCAATGCAATCCCTCCCCCCTCCCCCCTCCCCATGATAGGCCCCGGTGTGTGATGTTCCCCTTCCCGAGTCCAAGTGATCTCATTGTTCAGTTCCCACCAGAATGCTTGTTTTTAAAAATACCTTTCCAGTTTAAAGAACCGTAGGGGCTAAAACCAGATTGTCTCCTTTTTAGTATTAGTTATATAAAATTATTCAATCTTTGTGAAACTGAAATACTGGCTTGTTTTGTGACCCTTTCCAGTTAACTGGCTCACTTTTGAGCAGAATGGTGAAGCTGTTCTTTCTGCTTGGGGACTGTTTTGTATTATTTTCTCTCCACTAGTCTGTACAATTCAAACCAAAATCAAGCCTCAGAGTGTTTATGTGGTGTCCACTGAGCACACTGGCTGCTTAATGCATTTTAATATGATGTTAGTAAAAGAAAATGTGGAGATAGTTACTCACTGGGCATTATAAGATTTTAGATTCCAAAGTGTAGCCAACTCTGGCTTATGCAAAAGAAAATAAAAGAGGTGAGAATACAGCAAAAGGTGGGCGTGGGCGGGGGGAAGTCTATGGGGTGATACTCCCAAGCCATTTATAATCATAATAACATTTATTATGGGGTGTGGGTTACCAAATAACAGGAGCACCCTTGAAACAGGTGCTAATATGTTGAAATCTTTTTGGTACACAGAAGCTTGAAATTAATGACATTTCTTATGGCAGGATTCACCTGTTTTTAAGGTGCAGGTACTGTCGGCATGCCCCCTTGTGAGCAGCCTCCCTCTGCAGTGTTCTGACCCTCTCTCTAAGATTTGGCTGCCGAGTGGGTCAGCATCTGGAGAAAGGGAATCTGAGTGGTGTTTTAGCCCCTCAGGGAGCTTGTGGGGCGACAGCACTGGCTTTCTGTGTTTGGCAGAGTGTGCGAGACCTTGCACTAGTCGGGGACCATCATGCCAGTTGCTCCGCCTGATCGGACATGTCTCTTTGAATGACTATAGGATATTAAAGTTGAAGGAGGGCTCTTCATTATTTAAATTTCGTCCAGTTCTCTGTTCACAAATAACTAAAGATATTTTTCTATCTACTTGCTCAGATAATACATGCAATTTATATGTAGAAAGAAAGATGGGATGATTTACAGATGACTCAAACTTATGTAAACAAATTAAATTTGTGGATTTCCACTAATAAGCTTATACTTTGATGGCACATTTGCGTAGTTTTTATTAAACAAACTTCCTTTTTCTAGTGTGCTCTATTTGGGATTTCAGCAATTTTTATTATGTAATGAGGGAATATTTCTGTTGTGAAATTTTGCTTCCTTTTTGATGTAACTGTTAGAAAGAGTTAGAATTTGATGAACTGGTTTGTAACATTAAAATGAGGATGAAAAATTACAAGGTATTCAGCGAATGAATGTCACTTTCTGGGGTGTTGCTGGCGATGATGCGGGCTCTCTGGAGCATGTATATCCGGAGGTGCTCAGAGTCTGCCCCTCTTGCTCCTAAGAAAGTCGAAGCCTCCTATCTGATCAGCTTTGTCCATGATTCTCTAACTTGTTCTTACACTGACACCATTACCTGCCCTAAATGCCAGGCACCTACTCCGCCAGCCCAGTGGAAACAAGCCTGTATTAGGAAACTGCGATTGAGTTTAGAGTTGGGACTGTTCCACATACTCTATTTGCCAGGTAAGCCTTAGCATCCTCATCTGTAAATAACGAGAGTTCATGCCTGCCACACATGGGCACTGTAAAAATGAAACACCATCGGCCGGGCGTGGTGGCTCACGCCTGTAATCCCAGCACTTTGGGAGGCCGAGGCGGGTGGATTATGAGGCTGGGAGATAGAGACCATCCTGGCTAACATGGTGAAACCCTCTCTCTACTAAAAATTCAAAAATGTTAGCCTGGCATGGTGGCAGGCGCCCATAGTCCCAGTTACTCGGGAGGCTGAGGCAGGAGAATGGCGTGAACCCGGGAGGCTGAGCTTGCAGTGAGCCAAGATCCGGCCACTGCACTCCAACCTGGGTGACAGAGCAAGACTCCGTCTTAAATAATAATAATAATAATAATTTAAACACCATGGGGCCAGCTGGGTGACTCCCACCCTCTCCTCAAGAATCATAAACAGCTTTCTTTGCTTTCAAGATGAGCTCCTCGCAGTCGGGCCCTGCCAGGCCCCTCCAGCCAGTTTCACTGCAGATGCCCTTGCTTTCTAGCCCTTGGCCTGGTGGGCCATTTGCTCATCCTAAGTAGGCCTTTCCTGCTTCCACATCTTTGCTCCTACTTTTTCGGGGTCTTAGTCTCCACCTATTGAAATGTTGTATTGATGAAGGTAGAAGTGGCGGGAAATGGTTTTGGGGAACCACAGGCCAGGTGCTAGGCATGCTCATTGCTACTGGGTTGGCAGTTGCCCCCAGGCCTGTTCAGTGGATGCTGTGTGCACGTGTGCAGCACATACACAAGTGCATATATAGATAGATAGATAGATAGATAACTATCAGGATGACAGGGTTTTTACTTCCCCTCTTGGATCTTATACTTCTGTCTCCTTTCTCTCACAGCGAAAAAGACTGTACTCAGTGTCTCCTGGAATGACAGAACTACTTACTTGCTTTTATATACACAGCAGTTCAGACTTCTAATGCCAGCACCACTACCACCATTTTTCTTTTGTCATTAGGGTATGTCCCACTACGGATATATGATTAATGTGTTTCACTGTCAGTCATTCTTCTCTGTGTGGTTGTGCTACCACCTAATACGTGTGAAATTCATTTGTCACATTTTATTTTTGATTTTTAGGAGTTTTTATTTAAAATTTTTGTTTTACAATCACAGAAAATATTTACATGACTCTAGCATCTAGAAAACAAGATACTGTCAAAAAAGTCCATCTTCTATCTCTGCCTTCTCCCCTCCAATAAGTAACCATTTAAGACTACTATGTTTTATCTTTCCATTTTTGCCTTTACTTTTTGTGTGTATACATAGTGTATATACGTAAATACTATATAATTTGTACATATTATTTCACCCAAATTAAATACTATATAATATATAGGTAAAATATAAATACGTAGCTATAGGTATCTTTACATGTTAACATGCAGTCTTAAACTTTTTTTTTTTCTGGGGAAGGGAGGTGGTGGGGAGGGTGGTGCGTGAATGGGTATTACTAAAATTACTTTATTAGGTGGGCTGAAGTTTTTATTTGTTTTTGTTTCTTTTTATATAAATCTTCATAAACTCTTATTCACTGTGCTTTTTACTTTTAGTTAGCTTCTCTTTCCATATTTACACTTGTCCATAATTATACTTCAGTAATCTTGGGAGAGAACCTCTGTGGCTTTCTGAAAAATTATTCTTTTATATAAACTTGCCCAGATGAGTTATAGGAGGAACTGTTCTCACCAGTTTCAAAATGAGTTCAAATACTGTGTGGGGGGACTTTCCAACTGAGGATAGCATGTCATGGTGTGTGGTTAGCCAGTACAAATCTAAGAGGCTGCAACAGCTTTTGCTAACTTGTGAAACATGCCTTTAATTTTAAAAGCAGTCTTTGGAAATTCTACTTCCATTTGTACATGGCTTTAGATGAATAAAGACATGTCTTCTTACGGAATCAAGACCATGGCATGTATATATATATACAGGCAGATTATGAATGTATTGATTCTTTTACTTTACGTTATATTTACTTAACAAGGACACATTAAATAATGAAATGCATCTTACTGGAACCACCCAAAGTAAGCCACTTAGAGGGCCACCTAGAGGTAGCTTTGTAGAGCATGAGGGTTTTTATTAATATATTTTAACTTTCTTAAACACCATTTAAAAAATTAATGTTCTAAATATACCTCCAATAGTACATGAAACTGTTACAATAGTGTCCAAACCTTATGTGTGTAAAGTTACTTGATCAGTTTGAAAAATTTGTAGTATTTGTGAAAAAGGCTGTAAGAGCTAACATTGAGTATCTACTCTGTGTCTGGTATATTCCATCAGTCATCTCTTTCAGGAATTAAAACTGTCTTATGAGGTAGATAGCACTATTTAATTTTTTTGTTATGAAAGAGGCTGAGACTTGGAGAGTTGGAGTCTCTTGCCTTGTATCATGTACCTAGTAAATGGCCAAACTAGGAATTGAGCCTCAGTTTGTCTGAAAACAAACCCTTACTATTCCCAGTGTACCTTGTTACCTCAATTTACTTTCTTTTCTTGTCTTAAAATGAAGTCTAAGGTTCTAATTTCACCAGATTAAGACTAAGTAACCACCTGTAAACTAGAAATTTTAATTGATAAGACAATCTTTCCTATGCTTTAAAAATGCAGGCTAAAATGGTTAGGAAATGCTGTCTTTTGGAGACTTGTTGCACATGCTCAGAAAGTAATTTCTTGGGTTGGGAGGGGATTCTCATCACAGTTTTTAAAATAATTTGGTTGTCATTATTGCAAAGCTGTGTAGTTCCTGTAATTGGAGTATTTGCCTTTACACTTCATAGCTATAATTTTCTTCAAGATCGGAAGACTTTCTGTGCAACTGCTTTAATTTACATCTGTTTTGGGGAAAATATAACACGTGTCCATAGTATATGGTGTTCCATTATAAAGATTTGCAGTAGATAAGGTATAAAATTATTATAAACATTTCCCAATATGCTATTCCTCTGTGTGTGTGTGTGTGTGTGTGTGTGTGTGTGTAGGAATATTTTGTGGCATAGATAGCCAAATCTTATTTGCTGCTCTTTAAACATTGAGATGTCCTGACTGTCAATTTGTGGTTTGTTTAAAAGAAGAGTGGGATTTTTTTCTAGTCAAGTTACAAGATAAAGTTTACCAAGGCTAAAAATAAGAGAAGCAGTACAGAAATGTATTATAAGCCATGGAAAAATTATTATAAGAAAACACCATTAATTTAAAATTAACTAAAATTTTAGGATATAACAAAAAAACATAAATTAGGTACCTATGAGTCTGAAGGGGCAAAAGACTAATAGAAATATTCTGAGGCCCTGTGGAGATGGTGTGGGGGAGTTCTGAGTCTACAGCCCTAGGTAAGGGCAGAATTGATTCCATGTCTTGACTGAAACCAAAGTGGAGGTGGGGTAGGGGGATGCTCTGTGGGGGACTATGTACTGCTTAAGCCAGGATATATTTGGAGAGAAAAGAAAACATTAATTTTCCTTTCCCAATCATATCAAACCCCTTCCCTCACAAAACAGAAAATGACAAGAGAAATGTAGAGATAAACATGCCAAACTCTGTTATATGGTGGCTTTCAGCCGTTTTCCATAATAAATAGGATGAACATCTTGGTACATAATGTATCTTGTATTTAAGGTCATTATTGTTTTTCAATAAAGAATATGACAAATAGGATAGCAGAAAGGGAATGTACATTTGATCCTTCTCCATGTGGAAATGTGAGCTACAACTTGTTAGTATCAGTAAAATAGGTTATCTTTCCCTTCTCCACTTCAAATAGTCTGTCATACTTGAAAGCTAATTGCTTTCAGGCTCGCATAGCCCATAACTCCCAGCAACATGTAATACATGCCCGCTCTGTGTTTATTTACTTTAATCTGTCAATTGTGATGCCAACTTGAGATATTTGGGATTATTACATTTGATTCACTCATTTGCCTGATGAGTATGCAAATAATTGGATTGATACCAAGGTTTATGCTGTGGAAACTATAGTATGAAAAACAGTATATAGTCTGTAGGTATATTTACAGAAAAACATATACTATATGTCTGTTGCAGAAAATTCGGAAGATCCACATACAGAAGTTACAGTCACTCATAGCTGTACCGTCCAGAAATAACTACTATCAGCAATTTGATATCTTTCATTTATATGTATACATATGGATATATATGCATATACCTACATATGTATCTAGACTATGCATACATGCACATTTACACACATATACATATGAATATATAACTACACATACATGAATTTTAAAACACAGTTGGCATCATACAGTGTATCTTTTGAGATGCTCCCCTTAATATTTTCTATTACTAGTATTTTTCAGTGTCGTTAAAATTCCCTGTAGACATCAGTTTCAAATGACTGCATAATACTGTATCACATGACTTCACCATAATTAACTTTTTTTTTTTTTTTTTTTTTTTGCTGTTGTAAGGTTAGCTTGTTTCCATTTTATTTGGTTATTGTGGAACCTCTTTTTTCACTTTTCTGATTAACATACATGATTTCATGACATAGCATATTATTTGATGTTGTGCTTCTTGCTCATTACAAAATCTGAGCATTTGAGAATCTAATTCAGGGTGGTGGTATTCATTTGCATGTTTATCCTGAAATACTTTGAAGGAAAAAGTTATCTACATGTTAAATACTCATTTTAGAAAGTTACCTTTGTTAGCCTTCAGTTTGATCTACTTTCATTCAGTTTCTCGTGAGATGTAGATTTCTTCTCACTAGGTAGTCAGACTTCTGTGCAGAACAAGATGGGCACGTTCCTGCTCTTGTAGAGCTTACTGCCTAGTGGGAAAGTATAACACTAAATAATTAATACATTATTATAGAATTATACTTGTAATAAACATTACAAACCTAAAGTTATAGTATGTTTTTAGAATGTATACTTGAGGAATCTAAACAGGAAAGAAAATTCTTCAGTTAAAATCATTATTTTGTCATCTTTTGTTGTTTCTATTTGAAATAGAAAACCTCGATTCCTCATCTGATGAGCTGCCACAAACCAGAGGATATAATATGGACATTGTATTTATATGTTTTTCTCTCACCAATATCCAGCTTAGAGGAGAAGAAATCTTTAATCCTTTTTGGTTGGATGTTTGATTTCTGAGCTGGAATTTTTTTCTAAGCTAGCAAATTTCAGGGTACAAATTGAGTTATTTCTGCCAGCATCCTGGATTTGAAGCACGAGATTTCATCACTGTGATTAAAAGAGCCTTTCTCTGCTCACAAAGCAAGTTAAACAAAATCAGCAAAATGATAGAGATAAACGTGCTTGGTCCATAAAGCCCAAGACAAGTGTTCTATTAAGCCAGTGCTGTTATAAAGTGAGTACAGTGAGATGTGGAAGGATAGTGTGCATCATTTTGGGGAACTGTACTATATGTAATATTCGTGGAAAAGATGAGCTGTTATTTGCTCCTTTTATTTTATATGCGCTTGCTCAGCAACTTAGGTAGCAGAAGTCATATATTGGATTAAATGGCTCGACGCACTTGTTCTAGGGGGTCCTAGTTTTATCCTTGATCTGGTAAAAGGTTGGAATAAACTAAGGTTAAAAAAAGATTAATGAAGAACCGGAAGTGAAGAGTCTGGAGCAGAAAATAAGTTTAAATGTCTTTGGGATTTATTTGGACTTGAAATAGGGTCAATAAATTACCAGTGAGTGACTGGGTAATGTGAGGTTTGAAGATGAGGGAAGTGTCTTGAATTTACTTATTACGTTGTATAGAGCCTTAGACTGAGTTAGTGTGATGTTCTTAAAGAAAACTGGAAAGATTAATAATAGTAACCTGTGTTCCCTTCAGTTGAATTCATAGCAGTTAACATCTTGCCACATTTGCCTTATCTCCGTATATGTACTTTTTTGTTCATTTATTTGTTGTACATTGGAAAGTATATTAGAGTGATCAGTTTTTGTAAGTTGAATTTGAATATGGCCACTTTACTGAATTCTTATCAATTCAGTTGACTTTGGGGGAATTTGTCTAATTAGATTATCATAACAGCTGCAAATAAAACGATTTTGTTTCCTTCTTTACAATTTTTATGCATCTTTTAAATTTTTTCTTGTTTTATTACATTGTCCAGGACTCTAGTGAAGTATTGAATACTATCACTAGTAAAAACCTGACTTTAATGGCAATGCTACTGGTAGTTCACAGTTAAATACAAGTTAGCTTCTCATAGATATTTTTTACATGGTTTTGGAAATTATTCTAATCATAACTTTCTGAGTATTTTGGAAATAATGGTATTTTTTTTTGAAACAGGACCTTGCTCTGTTACCCAGGCTGGAGTGCAGGGGCATTATCTTGGCTCACTGCAATTTCTGCCTCCTGAGCTCAAGTGATCCTCCCATCTTAGCCTCCTGAGTAGCTGGGACTACGGGTGTGCACCACCACACCTGGCTAATTTTTTCTTCTTTTTTGGTAGAGATGGGGTTTCACCATGTGCCTAGTCTGGGTATGGAATTTTTATCAGTGTTTTGGTTTAATATCTCTGTATAATGAATTGTAAGCAGAGATTTTTCTGATAACAAGCTATCCTTATGTTCTTGAGCTCTCACTTGGTGATGATATTTCAGTCTTTTTATATACTTGAGTACAACTATATTTTAAATAACTTAATGAATACAGATGCTGTTGTGACTAATGAAATATAGGTGCATTTAAAAGTATTGCCTATATTTTGATTATTGATATGTTTGCGAAATCAACAGATAATAAAAATATAACTACTGTCACCTGCAGGACTATGGAATTCTGTGTTGAAAAGAAGGCCTCCTGCTTGAAATGGTTGGCAGTTGGTAATCTAGATACTTAAAAAAATACATATTTTCCTCCTTACCCCTTTTTTGGTAGTTTTGCTTATGGGTATATGGTATATGGTCTAGAGATGATCTTGATATTAATCTGCAGATTCCACAATCTCAAAAATAAGAGGAACTTGAAGAGGTGACCTCCATTGTTCTGTGTTCTGTTTATCAGAGACTCTCAGAGATGATGACTGTGTTATAGTCTCATGAAGTAACTCATTCTAAAGCTTCACCATCAGTTCGTATCTCCTGACTTTGATGCGCTGGGGTATTCCAGTTAGTAGCATCTTCTGGTATGCCCAGGATTGGTTAAGAGACTTCTTTCTTGAATATTTGATATTATAACTCTTTCTAAATAGATTAGAATGATGAATATAAAATTTAATAATTATTTGGACAATGGGAGGGGAGTCGGTAGAATCCTTTCTGATAATCAGTAATCATACAGTAATTGTAAAATGTGAAGAATGTTAGGTTTAGAGTACATAAGTCCCTGAGGCCAGCATGTTGAGTTGTCACATCGCTTTAGTGTGAGAAGGAAGGCATCTAGGTAATCAGATTGATTCTGATTGTTTCAAACCAAAATGCTGCTGTCCTGTAAGGGGCCTTTGGTCTGAGAGTGTTTGTCAGTGTCAATATTGCCAGTGATTTGGAAAAAAAAAATGTGTAAAATTTATATATACTGCATTTATAAAGTGCTTAGTGGTAATTCTGAAAATGTTAGTGTTTAGAAAATAGCATTCACCCAGTCATGTGTTTAGAGAAATAGAAATTGTCAAAAGAAAGTTAAAGAAAGCAGTTGATTATGTCATTTACATTTTAGTTCCACCCCCCAGTTGGCTAGCTCTTTTGAAGTTGACTCTTAAAATCCTAGAATCATTGATCTTGCAGCTGAAAGGAACCTGGAGAGCATTGGTTCAAAATGTGTTTTTTTTTTTTGTTGTTGGAGCAAATATTGTGCTAGATATTAGAGATATAAAAATGAATAAAATATGGCTCTTGCCTAAAGTCTAGCCTGAAAGACAGACAACTGAACAACTACTTTACTTTGGGGTAGTAAGTTCTGGAATGGGAACTTTAGGCAGGGGGTAGATTTTCCACGTTTCCTCGGTGTGGCTCCAGCAGCTTGGGCAAGCAGCCAGGTGCAAACAGCTCCGTAATGGTGATGGTATTGCTGGAACTAGACCCCTGGTGTCTTGATACAAGTCACATGGGACTGACCTAGTAAACTTCGCAAAAGAAAATTTTACCAGGCATGCATGTATGCATGTAAATATATATGTAAGTATGTACATATGTATTGATTTAGTACCTTGCTCTGTGCAGTTAACAGCTTCTTTATGTGAGACGCATAGACATAGACATTCATGCTTATTTTTTTTTTTTTCTTTTTTGGAGACAGAGTGTCACTCTGTGTGTTGCCCAGGCTGGAGTGCAGTGACACAATCTTGGCTCACTGCAACCTCCACCTCCCAGGTTCAAGCAATTCTCCTGCCTTAGCCTCCCAAGTAGCTGGGATTACAGGTGCCCACCACTGTACCTGGCTAATTTTTGTATTTTTAGAATAAATGGGGTTTTGCCATGTTGGCCAGGCTCGTCTCCAGCTCCTGACCTCAAGTGATCTGCCCGCCTCAGCCTCCCAAAGTGCTGGAATTACAGGTGTGAGCCACCGCACCCAGCCGACATTCATACTTTCTTATCCTATGTTTTTTGGGGGGTGGGGTACAGAGGTTGGGTGGGGATTCCCGCTAAACATTTAGAACCAAAAGCAATGAATAATTTGAGTAAGTTTAAATGGGATTGTGTTCTTGTGTTATCTAAAACACTATACTCTAACCCTAAACCTCAGGATAAAGGCTTAGATTCTTTTCTTGTTACTGGGTCCATGATCTTGGCTGCTTCTCCTGCCACATCCCTCTGGTGGTGCTCCTTGCATTGCCACCTACCTGGGGTTCTCCTTGCCTACTGTGCTGTTTCTAACCATCATGCTTTGTCCTGAGTCTCTTGAGTCTTTTTCTGCTGTGGACTGAAACTTGATCTTGAGATTCACCTCCTGTCCCTCTGGGAAGCCTCCCGGAACATCAGCTGGGATGAGTTGGGACTGCTTGAGGTACAGCTCCCGCCGCCTCTGAGAGTCCCTCCATGAAAATGCCTCATGTCCGTTTGTCCCTAAACTGTAGGTTACATAGCATGTTGGTAGATACTTAGTAAATGTTTTGCTGAAGAATTCAAGTTTTTAAATTGTCCTTTTCATCAGACAACTAAAAAATGTGTATGCATATACATATATACATGTATATGTAGTTTTTAATGTTCTAATTATTCTCTTATATTGTTTTTCATGTAAACATAACTGTTTTGGATTTCAGTTTATTTTTCCTTGGGAGAATACATGTTTTGGGGGATATTCAACCCACCGCATTTATATTGTTCACCAGTAGTATCTTGTTCCAGGCTATTTCAATTGGAATTCTTATTATTAGACCATCACATGTTTATAACCACTTACAGAATTTGATACTTTGGTGCATCCCATGGATTAAAACATACTTTAAAATCTGACATCTATATATTAAACAGTTATTGTAATCATGATTTGGTTAATGGGGATTGACATCTGCTTTCCAATCTCTGTAGCCACATGAAGTGTAAGCTAGCCATTGTATTTGCTTCTTTAAATGTATATCTAGGAAATAAAACTTTAGACAATTACAGTATAAACTAAACCTGATGACAGGTGAATAGTGAATGATAATCTGTTCAGTTTTTCCCTCCTGTAGAACTATTAATAGATAGTTGACTATTTCGTTTAAAAGTAAAAATATTTTTTTAAAACCTTGACTTTTCTAAATAAATGAGAATCTGCAAAAGTAACAATGCATATTAAGCACTGATTGTTTCTTGAGCGTCATAATGAATGGCCTCTCTCTGTTGTTTTTAAGAAAGCCAAATTACAGGATGGTTAATACCTTAAAGGACTCATATCTCAAATACTAGGATGCCCAGACATAAAGGGGGCTTGCTGAGATACTGTGTCGGTAAATGAAGCTCAGCAAATCATAATCGTCTTTGGATTCTCAGTCATGTTATGTAAGTGGTCACACAGATGGATTTTTAACTCTGATTTTCCTAAGTTGCTTTCCTAGCCATTAAATGGTTGCGAAGGTGCTCTCAGATGCAGAATAAGAAGAATGCATTACTGTGACTTTAAGAAGGAAATTAAGTAGGGAGGGAAAATGGGGATGTTGTGACTGCTGACATTTGTGGCCTCCTTTCATTTGCGTAAGAGGTGGACCGGCTTCTCTGTGGCTGCGGTTGCCATGGAGAGGTAGTGGGGGAGGACTTCCAGGAGGCAGCCCATGAGCGAGAGTCTGCTTTAGAGCTGCTCCTAAATGTGATGTGAAGGGGCAGGGAGCTCAGGTGTGCCGCGGCGGCACAGATAATGGGGATGGCCGACCTGTCATGGCTGGTAACGTGACTGTGCACATACCCCTGGGTGTGACGGATATGTTTGTGCAAGTGCCTGTGGATTCTCTATGTGAAATGAAAGGATTGTAATGTTGTATGTGTTCCCACCCTTTGATGTGATTTCCTACACTTGATGTGATTTGATGAAAAGAGTTTAAACAATTAAACCAGTGTACACCCTGGTTATAAAAAGAGACTAACTTCAATCGGCATGTTTGCATATAAGTAAATGACATCAACAGCAGGTCAAATAAATTATTGTGGAACTAATACACTTGGAAAAATCTAATATGGTAGGTTAAACTGTAACCAGAAATGACTGTGTTACTAACCTGGTATTATTATATAGATATTATAGAGTAGTGTAAATGGCTAATAGAAGAAAAACGAATCAATGAAAGTTATAAGATTTTTTCCTGCATAAAATGTAGAAGAAAATCACTTGCATGTTTTGTAGATAAAATGCTTATATCTGAAGAGATACATTTTGAGAATTTTAATCATTGTTATTAGTATATTTTATTGGAAATACTTTTACATCAAATAGAGAATTGCTAACGAGTTTATAGTATGATCATTTTATGGCTTTTGTTGACATAAGTGGTAAATTGAATATGATGATTATATTTGTCTTTTGTTTTCTTGTGGATATCATTGTGGATATTGCCTTTGTTTAAAAATTAATGTGATTGGTAATTTTAACTTACACATCAAGCTACTGTAGAAAGAAATTTTTTAAGTAAAAATCTGTTTCTCATGAGGAAATCATATCATGTATTAAATTTACCAAATATAAAGAAACTTATTTGACTTCTTAGTTTTCTGATGAAATTTGAATGAGAGCCAAATATTAATATTTTTTTATAGTAGAGTAAAAAATAGTTTAGGTGAAATAATACATTGTAAAGTTGTTAGTCATTGACTACTTAATGCATATTACAACTTAAAGAATAACTAGTTGCTTAAGTCTGTGAAATAAATGCCAGATCTTTTCTTTTTAAAAATATAGTGTTAGGTAAAATCTAGGTGATAGTGTTACATAGTACCACTGAACAAATTTGTAGAATGTGCAAATTTATTATGGAATTTACTTAGAAATTATTACATTAAGTTAAAGTATTTCAGAAATTACTTAACACATATTAGAGATTATACATATAAAACTATTCCTTTAATGTTAACCTTATTCGGCTTCCTAAAAGCTTCCATTTCTTTTTTATTTGGAATGTTGTATATTAAGACTAAATTTCTTTACTCTTTGAGTATGATATTTAAATGTATAAACATTTATGAGTTATTAGGTACAGATATTGATGTAATTAAACATTTCATTATTTTTCTTAATTTTTAAATTAATTCTAAGTTACATCTTTTCAGCAAGGAAGCCAAAATTGGTTTTTTTTTTTTTTTTTCAATTACTTATGTACGTCAAAAGGCTATGGGGAATAAAATATTTGAGTATTTATTAGATAATAATAAGTAATCATTAATGAGTGCCAACTACATGTCGAGTGCTACTCTAAATATTCTTGTTTTTTCTGAATCTCATGCAACTTTGTGAGGTAGGTACTATTTTCTAACCCATTACAGATGAGGTAACTTAGATTTGGATTGTAAAGTAACTTGCTCAATGTCATAAAGATAAGAAAGGGATAGACCAGGATTTGAACTGAGAGAAATTTTTAACACCCACGCATTACTGTTTTTTTGCCTATTAAAAGTATAGTGTAATCTGGCACAGTGGGAAAAGCTTTCTGTTCAGGTGTCCTGGGATGGAATCCCAGCTTTCCGTGTCTTAGCTGAGTGACCAAAGTTACACCTCTTCATGACTTAGTTTTCTCATAGGTACTTACTAGAAGAATACATGTGAGTACTTTTATTCTAGCGCTAAATGTGAAGATTCCCCCTTTAGTAGTAGTTATTGCTAACTTGTATCATTATTCATGATTTTAAAACATGCTAATCTAAATTATGTTTTACTCTCTTTGGAAACAGTTAATAGAATAAAAGGAGGAATAAAGAGGATATGATTAAAGTAATATTGAATGCTTTTTCAGTTATCATTAAAATATTTATTGATTTCTAGCAGAGTTTCTCAGTCTGAGCTCCATTTATGATTGGGCCTGGATAATTCTTTGTCTTGGGTGCTGTCCTGTGTGTCACAGGATATTGGACAGACTCCCTGACCTGTACCCACTAGATGCCAATTGCAATCTTTCTCCCTCAGTTGTAACCCAAGATACCTCCAGGCATTGCCACATGCGGGGGGCAAAATCACCCCAACCTAAAAACCACTAGTGGAGTTATATGGCATTAAACAAGATTGGGGTGAGGACATTGGTGGAAAGGGCTAAGATGAAGATGCTCTAAGATAGGGAGGGAGGAGCTGGCTCTTGTTGGCAGGTGTGGCTGCACACGGAATGTGGGTTGGAAGGCAGGGAAGGGCAGGAGCAGGTGCGATGCAGAGGACTGAAAAGAGGCAGAGGCGGAAGTCTTGAGGAGAGGAGGGGCTTGGATCTGGGTGGCTGAAGTGGGCAGCTTGAAGAGGTTTTTGAAGGAAGAATCAGAGGACTTGGGGATTGCCAGAGTATTACACATTTGCCAGCATGGAATAAAGAACAGTGAAGGTTTTGAGAGGTGGTCACTGGACAATCTGCAAGACTGACTCTCCAACCAAGTGGAACCTCCTGTGTGCCAGCTTCACCATGCATGAGATTCACATATGTTTCTTAGCAGTGGTAAAAATCATTGCATGTCCTAGACCTTCCTGAGCACTGCAAACCTTGGGTCTTAAGTCTGGGACTGCCAAGTGACTCCCATATTTAAAACTTCCATGATTTGCCTTGGTTTGAAGATTAGGTGTGATCTTGGGAAAGGAGAGATCTCAGATTTTGGCGAGGAGCATGCCTTGGTACAATATATAATATTCCCTCTTCCTGGATTCTTGCCCCACTGCTGGCTCCTACCCAGGTTTCTGGCCTTGACCCTGGAGCTTTCTTCTCTAATGCATCTACTTGTAAAGTAAATAATTCATTGGACACCAAATAATTTTTTTTCTATAAATTGATTATGACTCAATGTTTTTGAGTCACAATTTTGAGGTTCACAGATTTCTGGAAGCAGTGCATCCCTATAGTGGGAACAGCCTATGTACCATAAATTTTGTAAATGGTAATGACTAAAGTATTCCAGACTCTTTCTGTGGTACAACATTCAGGGAAACCAGATGAAATTACTTTCTGTCTCAGCAAATAACCTTGGCAGGCTGTTTTGGGAGCTATTTCAATAAGGTCATCGTAAGCAAAACTTAATGATCGTTTGTTAACAGCCGTGGGTGACATCACCACGAATTGTCATTGCAACTTAAATGATAGTATTATAAGGTACTTTTAGTGTTCATTATTTCAGTAGTGGTGATAAAACCTTTTTTTATTCTGCAAAATTATGTTGGTGAAATTGTATGTATCTGCATGTATGTGTCTGTCTGTGATTTCTACCATAGTAAAATGAAACTTCAGTTTTGAGCCTGAACTGAGAACTCTTGGTTCTTAGGTCTAGCATAGGAGAAGACAAAAGGGAAGAGAAGGGAGAGGCTACCTTTCCTGACAGCTTCTTGGAGTTTTCATTTTTTGTGTGTCCACTCCCCACCCCATATACACGCACGTTCCCAGTACACTTCTGTTGATCAGTTATTGGCTGCTCTGTTTTTCCCTGCAAAAGGAATTTTTCAATTTGATTTTCCATCCCGACTTCCCAGTGGGCCTTCATGAAGCAGTGAAGACATTTTCAGTATGTTCTTTCCCTCCCACAGATGTGAATCCAGCCGTATTGAGTACATCCTGTGTTTCTAGGGCTGTACAAATCCTGTGGGTTGGCTCTTCTATCTTCAGGTAGCTGAAACATCTCAGATGGAAAAGAGATTCACACATAATAGATCATTTAAGGCCCAAATAAGACCTAAATCATGTTGGACAAATTGGATACAACTAAAGGCCAAATCGTATGAACTAGATAAAGGTCGGTGCAATGTATAGGGAGGCAAGAAACTGTTACTTTCCTGGAATCATTAGTAGGTGTTTCTGAGAGCCGGGATTAAAGCGTGTCATGAAAAACTGGTGAGTTGTGGATAAATGTTGGGACCTCGGATAGCAGAATAACTATGATAGATTCTGATCATGGCGTTTGATTTTAGAGGATGATGCAGACATGAAACAAGCAACGTCACACACATACATTTAACGCAAGAGGAGGTGGGGTGCTGTTGGTGCACACTGTACTGCTCCCAGTTAGTGTCAGGAGAGAGCTTCAAGAGCATGTGACATTGATGCCCACACATGAAAGATGCGAAGTTGCCAGGTCAGGCAGGACGCCGTTTTGTTGCACACACAGAATACAGGGAGGTGGCATAGAGTAGCACTGTACTAACAACTTCACGTTCTGGAGGCAATCTGCCTGGGTTCAAGCCGGTTCTTCCCGACGGGCTCTGTGAATTCGCTTCTGTGTGCCACTGTTTGCTCCTCTGGAAAATGGAGGTGAAGGGTGGTCTCCTTCTCCCAGGTAGGTTTGTGTGTGTGTGTGTGTGTGTGTGTGTGTGTGTGTGGGAGGATTGAGTGGTTGTTACAATATAATAACTGAAAAAAGCTCGAAGTCTTTCTAAGTCCAGTTTTATTTTAGTGTGTTTTTGCCATGATTTTCCTAACTTGGTTTCTATGATGCAGTTAGCTTCTGCAAATGGCAGCAGCTGATAAACGATTAGAAAGCTATTTTTGGTTTGACTGGTTCACATGTAGATGTGAAGTCCTCAGAACAGCGCTCAGCACACAGGAAGCTGTTGCTGTTGGATTTCCCCCAGTAGGGCCTGAAATGCGAGGGTGCGGCTGTGAGTGAGGAGAATGAGGGCTTCCCAAGCAGGTGTGAAGGAACATTGGGGAGGTGATTCTCATGAGAAGGAACACCATGAGCTTGAGGCAGCAGTGGGGGAAGGCAAGCTGTGTGCTGTGGGCATCCCTAAAAGGCAGTGTTGTTCATTCAAGAGGAGGATTTTCAAGGGGAGGGATTCTTATGCTGGATCGGAACAGATAACTTGTGCTGTCTCCATTGGTTTTAAGAGCTGTGTGCATGTGTGTGAATTCTGTGTTTTGCTGTGTATTTTACGTATATCTTAGGGAGTTCAAGAAATAGTTAATCTCGTTAAGTATCCAAATAATTGCTTGATGGCCATCCCTCTTGTGCTACCATATAATAACTGAAAAGAGCTTTAAGTCTTAAGTTCTGTTATATTTCTGTGTGTTTTCACCATGATTTGTCTTAGTCTCTGTGTTGCAGTTAGCTTCTTAGGCAAATGGCAGCAGCTGATAAATGATCAGGAAGCTATTTTTGGTTTGACTAGTTCAGATCCATACATATGAAGTTACAAGCTTAATTACTGTTAGTTTTGGCCAGAGTCCTTGGAAGTGTTGGACTTAGCCAAGTATTTCCTTTGTGAAAGAAATGACACTTGTTCATTGTTTGAATTGTGATGATTTCTCAAAGCATATGAATTTTTTTGATTGCTTAGATTATGAAGATTTAGATTGGGAATTTTGTGCATTACAAATGTTATCATAAATAAATATTTGTTCAGAACCACTTAAATGTACCAAGGGCCCAATATTGTCATTATCTTCTCTGAGCTATTTCTTCAAAGTACCAGTGAAAACAAATAACTAGAAGGCATATGCATGTTTATATATAATGGGATGGTAGATATAGTTCAAACAAAGACAGACACACTGGGGGTGTGTGTGTATATATACACATACACTTACATTTATTATGTATACATACACACATACAAAATGTATGTACTGTTATTTATTTAGGCTAATGGCTTTGGACAACAACAATAATAATAGTAATGTGGATTCCAGATAATTTGTTTTCTGGAAATATAATTTAGTGTATTTTCATCAGCAGACTTGGTGATACATTTTCTAAGTGTTAGTCATTGGAAAATCAGTTTAGGGAATATATCTCTGAATATGTTGGCTGGTTAGGGTTAGTGTTAGGGATAGGGTTAGGGTTTAAGTTTAATTAAAAAACTAACTTTTAAATAATGATTAATTATTAGTATTATGGATCATGCAGTTGGCTACCTATAAATTTCTATATTTTTTAACCATTTTCTATTTTTATTGAAGTGTATCACTTAGTAGTTACTACCATTTACATTTAAAATTATAGCATGGAAAATTAATAATTGGAATGTTACATATTTCATCTATTTCTGTGAAACTATGAACAATTTGTGAACTTTTCTCATGAATTCTTTAAAGGAAGTTGACTCTAGCTGTTTAGCCATTTATTTTACAGAAATAATAATAAGGACTATTTAAACAATGTAGTTAATTTTAAAGTTTTTGAGCTTGGATTTTTTTTTTAAGGTGTATTTTTCTTGTGGTTATAAAATGTTAATTCTTCCCTGCTTTTGAGTAGGCGCCAATGGCGTAGAATGGTTAGGATTTATTGCATTTATCTGATGCCTAGCTGGAGATTATTGGGTGCCCTGCCTGCTGTGTGTCCACCTCTGTGCTGAGGACGTGGTGAGCAAATCCTGCCTGTGTCCCCAGTCCCCGCCTGTCCTCCCCAGACCATGCACTCCAAGGTCTGGGGAGGGGCTGTTATGATGAAAGGAAACAACTGCTTTGGTAGGGACAGGAAGGGAAGTATTAGGTGATGTGGGATACACATCAGTGGCCCCCAGTGTAGTCTTGAGGAATTGTAAAATGTTAGGGTGTTTGTTGGTTTATTTTGATAATAATTCCCAAATAAAGATCGTATCTGTAGATGATGACTAAAGCTGTTAGATTTTATCCATTGTGTTCATTTTATTTTTCTCCCCTCCACAACCTACTTTTATTTTTCATATCCTTTTTAATTTCTGATTCTTGCTGGTGAGGGGGCGGTGCTTTAGAAGAGATGTAGATTTTGAGATGAAAGAGCAGACTTCTTAACTGACCTCAGAATACTATTTTTGTTTTTTGAGATGGAGTTTTGCCCTTGTTGCCCAGACCGGGGTACAGTGGCGCGATCTCAGCTCACTGCAATCTCCCCCTCCCCCATTCAAGTGATTCTCTTGCCTCAGCCTCCCAAATAGCTGGGATTACAGATGCACACCACCCTGCCCGTCTAATTTTGTATTTTTAGTAGGGGCGGGGTTTCACCATATTGGCCAGGCTAGTCTCGAACTCCTGACCTCAGGTGATCCGCCCACCTTGGCCTCCCAAAGTGCTGGGATTACAGGCACGAGTCACCATGCCCAGCCTGACCTTAGAATACTTTGACTAACACTTTTAACTAAATTAAAGGAATGTAAAGGGTAAAGAATCATGTTTTGTAATACTTAAACAGTAGTATTATTGTCAGTTAGTAGATGTTAAAATATTCTTAATTTGGAAGGAGGAAACAGGCATCAAATAAATTGGAAGTATGGAATAATGTATTGAGTTTAAGGGAGAATACTTAAGAATCTGACAGTATGCGTATATATTCGTATGTGTACACACATTTGTGAAGATATATGTGTAAATCTTCACACATATATGTAATATGTGTATTAAGCATATAAGCAAGCAGGCACTTACATACTTTCAGGGAATTGAGACACCCACGTTTGTTTTTATTTGGCTGTCCATATTTACACATACATTTGTGTATATTATATATACCTGTGGATTTAAATGAGTAATATATCTTTTATATGAGTAATATATGAACTTAAATCAACTAGTACAGAATCATATATAATAAAAATTGGATGTTTTCTTCCTTTACTTGCCTCTGCTCTTTATCCTTATTATCAGCCATATCAATTTCTTGTCACTTTCCCCAGAAATGTAGCTATGACAGCATTATTCTTTAAAACATGTATGCACATACACAAAAATTGACTTATGTAATGTACAAAGTCATTAATCATTTAACAATGGGATACATTCTGAGAAATGTGTCGTTATGTGATTTCATCATTGGTCACTGTGCAAACACTATGGGGTGTACTTACACAAACCTAGACTGTACAACTGGCTACACACATAGCCTATATGGTATAGCCTATTGCTCCTAGGTTACAAACCTGCACAGCATGTTTGTGTACTGAATACTGTAGGCAATTACAGCACAATGGTATTTGTGTATCTAAACAGAAAAGGTATAGTAGAAAAGGTAAAAAATTCATACAACCTGTATAGGACACTTATCATGAATAGAGCTTGAAGGACTGGAAGTTTCTCTGGGTTGAGTCAGTGAGTGGGTGGTGAGTGGATGGGGAGGCCTAGGACATTACTGCACACTACTGTAGACTTTATAAATGCTGTATACTTAGGATATACTCAATTTTTTTTTTTTTGAGATGGAGTCTTGCTCTTTCACCCAGGCTGGAGTGCAGTGGTGCAATCTCGACTCACTGCAACCTCCGCCTCCCTCATGCCATTCTCCTGCCTCAGCCTCCTGAGTAGCTGGGCCTACAGGCGCCCACCACCGCGCCTGGCTAATTTTTTGTATTTTTAGTAGAGACAGGGTTTCACCGTGTTAGCCAGGATGATCTCGATCTCCTGACCTTGTGATCCGCCTGCGTCAGCCTCCCAAAGTGCTCGGATTACAGGCGTGAGCCACCGCACCTGGCCAGGATATACTCAATTTTTAAAAAAATTGTGTTAGTAATAAATTAACTGTAGATTACTGTAACTTTTTTACTTATAACTTTTTAATTTTTAACTTTTTGACTCTTCTATGATAACATTTAGCTTAAAGCAAACACATTGTTAGCTGTACAAAAATATTTTTATATTTTTATTCTATAAGTTTTTTTCTATTTTTAGAATTATTATATTTTACTTTTTTTACTTTGTTGTTAAGAACTAAGACACAGACACACACATTAGCCTAGCCCTGCACTGGATCAGGCTCATCAGTATCACTGTCTTCCATCTCTACATCTTGTCCCACGGAAGGTCTTCAGGGGCAGTGACACATATGGAGCTGTCATCGCCCATGAGAACAGTGCTGCTTCTGCAATCCCTCCTGAAAGATCTGCCAGAGGCTGTTTTACTATTAACTTTTTTAAAAAATAAGTAGAAGGAGTACAGTCTAAAATAACAATAAAGTATAGTAAATACATAAACCAGTCATATAGTCATTTACTATCATTGTCAAGCGTTATGTATTGTACATAATTGCATGTGCTGTACTTGTATATGACTGGCAGTGCAGCGGGTGTGTTTACACCAGCATCACCACAAATACGTGAAGAATGTGTTGCATTATGACGTAGAAGGCCCAAATGTCACTAGGCAATATGGGTTTTTCAGCCGGGTGTGGTGGCTCATGCCTGTAATCCCAGCACTTTGGGAGGCCGAGGTGGGTAGATCACTTGGAGTTAGGAGTTCAAGACCAGTGTGGCCAACATGGTGCAACCCTGCCTCTACTAAAAAGAATTTTTCAACTCTATTTATAAACTTGTGAGACCACCATCGTACATTTAGTCTGTTGTTAACTGAAATGTCGTTATGGAGTACATGACTGGATACTAATATGAAAGTCTATTATTAAAAAAAATTAGGATTCTCATACTCTAAAAAGTCACCACCCTTTGGGAGGCCGAGGCGGGCGGATCACGAGGTCAGGAGATCGAGACCATCCTGGCTAACACGGTGAAACCCCGTCTCTACTAAAAATACCAAAAATTAGCCGGGCGTGATGGCGGGCGCCTGTAGTCCCAGCTACTCTGGAGGCTGAGGCAGGAGAATAGCATAAACCTGGGAGGCGGAGCTTGCAGTGAGCTGAGATCGCGCCACTGCACTCCAACCTGGGTGACAGAGCGAGAGTGTCTCAAAAAAAAAAAAAAAAAAAAAAGTCGCTGCCCAAATTTCTATAGTTTGAACTTAAATTGAAAGTAAAAGCTCTACCAGTAGGAAAACACCTGCTGGTGACCTGACCATTTATAAAATTTGGCTCCACTCAACCGCCTCCATGATTATAGGTTACCATTTATTTCCCATCCATCTGGTCAGTATCTTTGTCAGTTTCTTGCTGATTTTTAATTTTCTCACTCATAATAGTTTTATTTACATAGTATGCCTTTGAAATAGAATGAGAACAAAGCGCTCCCAATTTTCTCTAGTGACCAAACATGATAAAACACAAACCAGGGTCTATTAAAGTAAATGAGAACTCGAGACTCTGAATTACGAATTAGAATCAGTAGGTCCTGACTTGATCAGTCTATAGTGTTATATTCCAGCGTTCTTTTGAAACATCCCTCTTGGAATAAGTCCCCACCCCTTATTCTCATGTTCCAAATTCATTGTTATGTGTACACATTGACTTCTCATCTCTAATAGACCATTTCTGGTTCTTCATTTGTTCATGTAGTCGTTAACTATTGATTCCAGACACTTCCCTCGGTTATGTGTGTAAATTGTGCAAGCTGCTGCATGTACAGCATTGAAAGTGGGTCACCTCCTTGACACTGGGGGGTTGGCGTTGCCATCCCTCCAGCCCCCCAGCCAGAACCCTCTGTGCCTTGTGAGAGTCTGATCGCTCTCCTGATATACTAACTCTTCACCATTCTCCTCTTACCTTGTGTATTTACTTTCTGCCTCACACCATTGTTGCGCAAATATTGTCTGTCTTTTCCTGTTTATACCCTTCTTCATGTTCTTTCCTCAAAGAAGCGTTTCCTGTCAACCCTCACACTTTGCCAATATTCAACAGGTTGAAAGAGAACAAATTATTAATTTTTTAAGAAGCACTTTAAGCAGAGAACGTGCTTTCAGTTTTTCAAAAGATTTTCATATCTGATAACATACTTGCTATTTGCTGTGTGTGTTAGAAAACAGATTGGGAGCAAACCATCTATTTTATTTCAGTTTTGTGTTATTAAAAAATAATCATTTCAGCCTAGTGTTTTAAGGCTTTTGAGAAATAATTTGAAATAATTTAATATTACTACGATTTAGGGTTGTATGAGTTCGTTATTTGTGGGATGACCTTGGGCTTGATCAAGGGCATTTTTAGAGGAGTTATTTTTTTGTAATGTTTTATTTATACATATACTGTAAATGCTTTCATTCATTGTTATTTTTGCTTTAAACAATTATCTTTTGAAGAACTAAAGAAAAATATATAGTTTTTCTTATAAGTTGGGATTTGGCAACTTTTTTTTAAGGGACAAGATAGTAAATATTACAGATTTTGTGGGCCTTATAGTCTGCCATCTTTGTCACATATTCTTTTTTTTTTTTTCAAGTTAAAGTAATAATGCATGGGCACTACAGAAACAGCGATAGGCTGGAGTTGGCCTGTGGACTATGTGCTGTGTCCCCTGCTATGGTGCTTATTTCTATCTGTTGTCATTTCCCATTAGCCTGAATCAGCCCCTTTTAGCATTGCTTATAATATTGGCAAGAAATTTTCTCAACTTTTTTCTGAAAATATCATCACTTTGTTTTACTTTCAAAGGGTAATTTGGCTAGATATAGAATTCTGGTTAGGCATTTTTAAATTCTGTTGCCTCGCTGCTTCTCCCTCCCCTTCCGCTCTCCCACTTCGTGCCCCTCCCTTTCCTCATCTCTATTCCTGTTTTAATCTGCTGGTTTGCTGTGACATGTCTATGTGTAGTATCCTTTAGAGTCATCTTCCCTGGGTTCACTAAGCCTCCTGGATCTGCAGGCTGATGTTTTCAGTCAAGTTTGGGGAAAATTCTTCTATTCCCTTTCTCCAGCTCCCTCTCCTGGGGCTTTCGTTACATCTATGTTAGATTATGTGGTATGATTCCGCAGTTTGTTCATTTTTTTTAGGCTTTTCTCTCTGTGCTTTGTTTGGATAATTTTTGTTGACCTGTCTGCAAGTTTGTGACTCCTTTCCTAATAGCAGTGCCCTGTCTACTGTTATTCTCATCCAGTGAATTTTTATTTCAGCTATTGTACTTTTCTGTTCTAATATTTCCATTCTTTTTAGAGTTTCTATATCTCTTCAGAAATTCTTCTACTCTTCATTCATTCTTTACACATCTTTTTTCTGTAAATTATTTCCTATATATTATAGTTATTTTACATCCCTTGTCTGCTGGTTCCAACATCTTTGTCTTGTGTAGGTCTTATTCTTTCTACTGCTTTCTTTGTGTGTCACATTTTTGTGATTTGCGTGCCTAGTAATTTTTAGTCACATAGAGAACAGTATGGATATGTTTTAGAGGCTCTCTATTGTCATCTTCATCTGAAGATTATCATATGTTTTCTCGCAGGCGGTTAAATTACTATCAGATTATTTTATAGACTGGTGGAGGCTTGGTTTGACGCTTTTTAGGGTAGGTCTGTTGATTTGCCCATAGTCTGAAGTTTCAGTGGAAATACAAGATGTTAGCTTGGCTACTGTATCTGGGCAGGACTTGAGTTCCTAGCTCCTTGTCCCCCATATTGAGTCACTGCTGATATTTTGCTCAGTTCTTCCAGTCTTGCTTTGGGTGGCTTTCCTTTGGGTTCCTTGTCTTCTACACAAGCAGTTCAAAAGACAGCCAAGAATTTGAGGGTTTGTTCATGGATTCTAGACTCCCTCCTCAGAGTCTCCCTCTTTTCTGGGATTTCTGCTTACTGTACCTACCTCCTCCCAATTTCCAGCTGTCCCAGACCCCATCTCTGTGTCCTCCAGCTCAGTAATACTGCTTCCTGCCTCACTGTTCCTAGGGGACTGGCCGTTACCCTGGCGGAAAGAGCATTTAAATGTGACCTCACCTCCTTTGCATCTCAGCCTTTAAGGGTCAACACATCTAGTTTCTGTCAACTCTCGGTTACTTTCTGGCACTTTCATTAAAAGAAATATATATTTTCTCTACATTTTATTGTTATTAGAAGGAGGGTTAGTCTCATATAGGCTATTCTGCCATTACCAGAAGCCTGAGTCCTAAGTGAGTAGATATTAAATTCTTGGGGAACCTTTACCATCCAGATTTTCATCATGTTAAAGGATTAAGACACTCTGGGTAGCCTCCAGAGCTGGCAAGCGGAAGAATAAGATGGCGCTGGGATCCTTTCGGTTGCTGAATTTGGGTGCCCCCGGTTGGCTGGCAGGGTTTGTAGGTGAGCTGGTGAGAGGTCCCTGCACCACACACTCCTTACCTCACTGCTGCTGGGAACAAAAGTAGATTGATCGGAGTGGGTGTGCACCATGAGAGCTGTACTTCACTGTTCTTCCTTCCTTGTGCATTTGTAGAAATTGCCTTGTTTACTGTATGTTATAGGTACTTATGTGTGAAAACATTTTATTTGATTAAAATATTTTCATCTCCACTGAAGCCTAGGTTCTAAAATGGGGGATACTACCTTACTCAAAGGTTGGCATCTGGCTGATTCTAAGGATGAAGTGAGCGTCCTATGCCAACAAGCACAATGCCTGATGCACCGACATCGGTGATTTCTTTCTTTCCTGTCTACTGTCTTTCACTCTATGAAAGTTGTTAAAAATAATTGGATTAGGGGCCAGGCACAGTGGCTCACGCCTGTAATCCTAGCACTTTGTGAGGCCAAGGCCGGCAGATCACAAGGTCAGGAGTTCGAGACCAGCCTGGCCAATATGGTGAAACCCCGTCTCTACTAAAAATGTGAAAAATTAGCCAGGTGTGGTGGCACATGCCTGTAATCCTAGCTGCTTGGGAGGCTGAGGCAGGAGAATCATTTGAACTCGGGAGGTGGAGGTTGCAGTGAGCTGAGATCACGCCACTGCACTCTAGCCTGGGTGACAGAGTGAGACTCTGTCTTAAAAAAAAAAAAAATTGGATTGGGAAATTAAGAAAAGGAAAGATTATATGTTTCAATTACCTACTTTTTAAACTTATTTTTTCCATACGTTAAAATAAGAATAGTGTGTGCTAGTAAGAGCTATATTATTATATTATTTGGGGAGAAATTTAACAACTGAAAAAAATGAAAATGAGCAGAAAAGTTAGTGTTCAATAGCACCATAAAAATGTACCTTTGAATCCTCGTTCACAGTGCAAGAATAGTGTTAGTGTAGTGTGGGTCTGTATCAGAGGTTCTCAAGCTGTGTTTAGGGGTCTCCATAGATTGCTGCAGTTCTTAATTGTATGAAAAAGTGTGTGTGTGTGTGTGTGTACGTGCATGCATGCGCGTGTCCGTGTCTCTCCTCCTGAGAGGCTCTACACTGGTCATATTTTTTTTTTGTACAGATCTTTTGAAGTTTTATTCTTTTAAAAAAATTATCACTTTTTTTTTTTTTTTTTTTTTTTTGAGACGGAGTCTCGCTCTGTCGCCCAGGCTGGAGCGCAGTGGCCGGATCTCAGCTCACAGCAAGCTCTGCCTCCCGGGTTCACGCCATTCTCCTGCCTCAACCTCCCGAGTAGCTGGGACTACAGGCGCCCGCCACCTCGCCCGGCTAGTTTTTTTTTTGTATTTTTTAGTAGAGACGGGGTTTCACCATGTTAGCCAGGATGGTCTCGATCTCCTGACCTTGTGATCCACCCGCCTCAGCCTCCCAAAGTGCTGGGATTACAGGCTTGAGCCACCGCGCCCAGCCCACTTTTTTAATAGAAAAAGTGATGGATCAATATTGGAATAGGATGATGAAGATGTTGTAATTTATAAAGATACAAAGAATGTATCCATATTTTCTTATGTCTTTTTATTTTTTTCTAGTATGTGGGTATACGTACACACACATGAGAAATAACCTGGAAACTAATGTGGTAATATGTTAACAGTGGCAAATTGGGATAGTTGAAATACTTCCTTCTTGTATTATATATCGTTTAAAACTAAAGTTAAATCTCACTAAGTTAACTCATTCAAACAGGAAAGATAGTAAAAAAAAATGACAGTGAAACCTGTGTCTTTCTCACACTGTCCCTTTCCTCAGGGCTGACTGCAGCAGTGACTCGTGTATCCTTTCATGCGTACGCATAGGCACGGAGACACGTGCATGACACAAGTGGAAATATACCATGTACATTGCTCTGCTCCTTGGGTTTGGCTTTTTAGATTTTGTATCTTGAAGGCTTTCCAATCTTCAGATTCTTAAAGGGGAGGTCTTTGACCCCCTCCCCCAATCCCATCGAAAGGAATGAAGGACATTGGGTGTCATATTTCTAGAAATTTTGTTTTCTATTCTGTTACCCTTTTCAGCTTTGGTGTGTGCAAACCTGACTCCTAGTGGTAGTTCAGAAATTGTTTCCTTTCCTTTGGGCTCAGATGAGTTTTAGGGGCAGTGACCTTTTTGAATGCCCACACTGCGCTGGCCTTTCGATGCTTCGCCTCACTCATCTTGCACTGTCACATGTCATTTCTTGTTTGTTATTACTAACACTACAACAACATGTGATAAGACTTTGGTAATCTTTCAGTTTTTAAAAAATTTCAGATTGGGCTTTTTTTTTTCTTGATTATGGAAGTTTTAAAATGATTACAAAATAGAATAGTGTAATAAACCTCCATTTACCTATCATTCAGCTTCAGTAATTAACAGTTGGTGTCCAGTCTGGTTGCGTTTACTACTCTGGCTACTTCCACCCTCCCGTATTGCTTTAAAGCTAACCTTGGGGATATCATTTTGTTCTTAGGTTTTCATGATATAAGCTCCAAAAGATAAGGGATATCTTGTCATGTCATCACAATACCTTTATGAAACAAATAAAAATAAGAGTAATTCCCTTAATAATATGGTCAAATATCCCGTCAGCATTTGAATTTCCAGTTGTCCCCAGTATTGTAATTTTTTAAACATTTCCTTAGAATGAGGGCAAGTAAGTTCCACCTATTTTATAAGTTGATGTATCTTTTGTGTTCTTTTGATCTATGGGTACCCTTTCCGGTTCTCTTCTTGCTTTTTTTGCAGGTTATTTGTGAAAGGAACTGAGCTGTTTGTCTTACAGCTTTTTTACGATTGGTCTTTTTTTTTCAAATGGTCAAATATAGAAATATGTTTTATCAAATAATTTTAACTGATTGCTTTTAAGTTTTTAGATATTCTTTCAATATCATCAGATTATATTTGAATATACATTTGTTGCCCAACATATCTCTGTTCATGGCTTTGACTTGTATGGGTTACTAATTAAGCACATGTTTGTTGAAGTATGGTATACTTCTTGAAATAAAAATTCACAAGGAAAAATAATTCAAAATCAGATAAAATTACTTTGAAAACAACTTAGAGAGAGATGCTGTTTTAGTCTGTTTGTGCTTGGTATAACACAACACCTGAGACTGGGTAATTTATAAAGGAACAGAAATTTCTTTTTCACAGTTCTGAGGGCCCTCTTGCTGTGTGTTCACATGGAGGAAGGCAGAAGGTTAAGAGAAGGACAAACCCTGTGTCCTCACATGGCAGAAGAGCAGAAGGGAGTAAACCCACTCCCGCAAGCCTTTTTTATATCAGCATAGGTCCATCATAAGGGTGGAGCCCACATGACCTAAACACCTCCCGGTAGGCCCTGCCTCCCGTGCTGTTGCATTATGGGTTAAGTTTCCAACACCTGCATTTTGGAGGGGACAAAAACGTCCAGACCACAGCAGATAGCCATACTGGTTCAATGGGTAGTGAGTGAATGTGTCTGCCAAATTTGTGATTGAGGCTGAAGGAAAGAGAATCCTTGTTTCATTTTTAATTAGAATATAGTCAGCTACTTAACGTTACATGAGAGAGGCCTTTTCAGAGTCTCTGTGATGTGAGCATAGATTACCTAGAGTAAGTTTTCCATAGAGGTGGATCTTGCTGGAGGGATGATGTATATCAAATAGGAAGCCAGGGCCCTAAACTACAACTTCCAAAGCCTCAGGAAGAGCCCAGAAACTTCTCTTACTGACAGAGTTTTCTTCCTAAGTGAATTATCTGAAGCATTGCGAACCTGAGTCACACGCAGTGAGGCCTTAATTATAACTGGATTATGTAACAAAAATTCAGTTTTAAATCTGTGGTTTGGCGCCAAGACCACATTTGCCCTTAGTAATAATGTGTCATATCAGATTAAGTTTTCAGCATAGCCTGCAAAAGGTATTTAATTTGAGATGTGCCTAACTTTATTATCAGTGGCAATATAGAACTCATCCTGCTAACGTCATCCTTGGTGGCAATGCCATTGTGTCCAGAGGGATGCTTTATTCAGGGTTACATGCAAGACTCTAGGAGGGTGCTCTCGTGCCATGGGAGCCCGGACAGGACCTCTGAAGTCTTTGGCGTCCTTGTCATAAGTCATCCGCACTTGTCACCTTTCGTAGCAGGTGATGGGGAAGTGAGAGCTTCCTGAAGTAAGGCGCCTTCTCAGGGAATGTGCGAAGCTTACAAGGGAAAGATGGGGCTGGAGATCCACCAGTTCAAGGTGCCTACACAGTGATGATAAATCCAGCGGCTGGGGCTGGAAGGTCTTAAGTCTTAGCTGTTTGTTGGGTCTATAGTAGAAAACTGAAGTATCAGTGTTATTATTTATCTCAAATTGACGTTTCATTCTGTTGAGAGTTCTAGAAGAAATGTAATGGCATTCTTCCCTTTCTCATCTTCTATGCTTCTAAGTCTCCCTCTTCTTACTCAAGAGGGGGTTGGAGAATTATTTTCACTGTTTCTTTTCTGCAACTCCCACATTTTAAATCTTCATCCTTTCCTTTTTCTCTTAGAGAATATGAATGTGTTTGTATCTGTAGTAATTTGAGATCACAGAATGTGATGGAGTACCATTTTGAAAAAGAGGCTCTATCTTGCTTGCTGTTGTATTTCCCCCACAGAGAATTACTGATTCTGGAAAGGATTACAAAAGAAGAGGACATTGTTTAGGTAAGAAGATGGTGAAGAAGAATGCATATGGCAAGTTAATGGGACAGTTGTGAATATTGACTGTAGGATTAATCTCTGACAGGCAGGTCTATTGATCTCAATACTCCTAGAGAAGGGATGTGAAAGATGCCAAGCAAAGCATTGACTCAGCTATAATAGCTAAAAAACATAGTCACTAGTTGACAACTTAGCATTTAAGAACGTCTGAAAGAATAGTCTGGGTGGTGTGATTCTGTTTGACTTGGTCTGCATTGTCAGGCTTGGTGCTGCCCTGTCTTTGTTGCTCAAATCCTCTGTCCCAGTACCGGTAGACCAAGCTTTTTTCAGACTGCGTCTTGCTCCAACAGAACCAGAAATCTGAAATATCAAAAAGGATTTGCCCCAACCCATAATACGGTTCTCACAGTTCCTGGCCTGCAGTGAGCTAAGTGCACGAGGCCCAGGAAGAGGAGTGACTCAGATTTGGAGAGGCGGTCAGAGTTCACTACACTTAGTGGCTTAGTTTCTGTGTTTTTTCCCCAGGTAATAGCAGCACCTTGTATCTGAGTCCTTCTTAAAACAACAACAACAACAAACATATGTATGTTTACACACACACACACACACATACACACACACACATATATATGTAAACATATATATATAGCCTTTTAACATTTATTATAGGGGAAAATGGATGTAATTATTTGCTGACAAGGGATGGGGCAGTGGCCTGCCTGAAAAGCTGGAGGAGCATGCCGGTGAGTTTGTTTTGTTTTGTTTTGTTTTTAAGTCTTTGAGATCCTGGGTCTCTCCCAACCATCTGTAAATCTGCATCCTTAGCCCCAAATTCAGGGTGTGGGTGCCTGTGCCCTGCGCGTGTGCGTGTGCATCTGTGAATCCATACTGGATTAGTAGCCCAGGTTCAGTGGATGCTGGCATGTAGCCTCTCAGGGTGAGAACGCTGTCTTGTTCTTTGTCTCCCACCATGGTTACGATGACTACCTCCTTCCATTCGCTACATCAGAAATCATCCAGTGGAAAGAGGAAACCAGTGTTGCCATACTCTAATTCCATCCCACAGTGGGTAACATATTTTGTTGTGATTATTAGAAAACTATATTATTAGAATATGTATTGGAAAGCTTGTCAATTTTCAGCATCTTTATAACAATAGTTTGTATATTTAAATAGTTTTTGTATCTTCAAGCATCAAATTTTCAGCTGGAAAATTATGTTCTAGTTTAGGGCTGATCGTAATCATTGTTAGATCTATTTTCGGTTTAATACCTATTAAGAATATAGGCTTTGGCTTTGGATTTTAGAGGTATAATTTAATTAGACATCCTTAGCCATGAAGTACACATTGAACTTTTCCTTCCTTATCTTCCTCAGTATCCACTAACATCAGCAGCAGCTTTGATAAGGCAGATAGATGCTGCTGCTGCTGCCGCCCCTGGTATTTGATAAAACATGCTTCAAAGAGCTGGCTAATAAGAATTTTCTCCCTTAACTACTTGCATTTTATACAATTTTGAATCTTGACCAGATACTATCTGTAATTTAGAGAACATTGATTCGCAGGGTTGGCTGCATGTTGGAATCACCTGGGAAACTTCTTAAAATGCTGATTTAATTGGTGTGAGGGCAGCCTGAGTATCAAGATTTTTAAGTGACTCATTAAGTGACTCAAATATGCAGCAATTATTTAACAACTCTGTATGTTATAGAAATTAATACAACAGATTTGATTCTTGTCTATAGAAATGCAAATTGTGCCTGGTGAAGATACAATTGATTGTTGCCCTGTGGATGTTGCTTATTTTCACATAATTAAGCAAATTTATTTTGACATTCCTGATGGCATCCATCTATCTAATCCATCCATCCATCCATCCATCCATCCATCCATCCATCCATCCATCTCTGTCTGTCTCTGGTCTTTGAATTCTCCTTTGAGTTGTAATGTCTTGTTTTTTCATTAATAAATGAGTTAAATCTTTAAAAAAGTATGAAAAAGTATGCAGCAAAAGTTGGGTTTTACTGTTTTAGGGGATGTTTAAAGGGCCACCAAAAAAGGAGCTAAAAGAGTGGCGCTAAGGGGATCATTCTTGGGCTAAGCTGATTTGACCCCTGTCTAAAGAAGGTGCTTTTGGACTTTTGGCTCAGCCCCTCACCTGGGCTCCTGTGGGCTCTGAAATAGTGTGAGGTTTTGGGAAGGAGTCTTTGACTTTGGGAGTTTGCTTTTATTTTTCCTTCTTAGGGAATGTGTGGTCAACCATAAAAGACAGTGGTCTTCCTAGCATCCTCTATGGGTAAAAAGATATTTAATGTAAGGGGGAACTTCTTTCCCCCACTATTAAAAGTGCAGTTTAAAGGCAGTGGTCTCACACTGTTCTCAGATCAAGGCTGCCAAATGAAACCAGGTGATTGATACATACTGTATGTATAAATAATTAGATATGCTAAGAGACAAAATAATGTAAAATCCTTAGAAGGCTCAGTGTAACACATTTGTTGTGTGTCTATTTACATTTTGTTATTTTCATGGTCTGTTTTGATATCAAGATGGTTTTCATAACGAAGAAACGACGTTTAGTTGATATATGATTTTAAAAGCATAGTGGACCTCCTATCTACTTTTCTCTTTTAAAAGTTTTTTCAGTATCACGATGGAAACATGCTTTCTGAAAAGGATAAGTGAACAATTTTGCAAAGGGCAGACCATAAAAGTGTAGCAAGATGAGGCATTTCACATTTTACATTTTATTATAGAATGTTTTGTTCCTAATCATCTTTGCTATTCCACAGCTCATTATCACACTAGGGTAGACATTGTTCATGTCCATTTAACTTTTATCTCTACTCTATTTTATCCATTACCACTCTGGATCTTCTAAAAACCCTTGAAACATTACCTAGAAATTAATTAAAAACTGCAGCTCCCTCTATCTCTGGGCGCTCCAACTTCCAGCTCCCCCCTCCTATTCAGCCATCTGCTCCTGGGACCTGTGTCACTCTTCACACTGCCTTTCTAGCCTCTATCCCTCCTGTATATTTGGTCCATCAGATGAACTCCTCTCTAGCACCATCATCTCACTGAATTTTCTGTCTTTCCTCCTGGAAATATCCAAACGTGGCATCCCTTCTGCACTTCTTCATCCGAGTTGCCAAGGTTTGTAAGAGTAGATGAAACCACTGTGCAGGTTGGAGACACCAAAAATGCATGGATTTCCACATTCACAGATTGCCTAGTTCCTGTTCAGCAATGCTTTTGTCCTCACACTTGGTTGGCTCCTGTGTTCCCATCAGTCACTTTGCCATGTTTTCACTAGTCTCTGTGGCGTCTTACACACTCACTAAACTCCTTTTTCTTTGTAGACAACCATGTCTCTTACCTCAATACAGTGGAGGCAGTTGGATATGAATTGTCTCAAATTCATCCTTTCCACTAGCAGACTTTTCCTTTTACCTCCTTCTATCCTCTTTTCCTTCCCTCTGGCCTTAGAAAACAGCCTTAGGTCTTCCCCTGTTTTAAACTAATGCTCGGCCTGGACTCTTGATGCTCTGCTCTGCTTTCTCCAAAACCTTGCCGTTCCACACCTCTTACTCCTCCTTGTCTTTTCACTCTTCTTTTATTGGCTCCTCCCACTGGGCCTATGAACATCTTGGAAGAACAAAACAAATCAGATAGTCAAAACTACTTTCCTTTGACCCTGTGTTTCTCTATCCCCCACTCCTTTGCAGTTCACTGTCTTTATTTTAAGCTCAGGAGTTTGTAAGGCAGTTCCACTTTGCTTTCTTCTCTCCCCTCTCCCCTCTGTCCTGTCCTGTCACTTCCTCAGCCCACTTCCCTCCAGGCTTCCCCAAACCCTGCATGCTTCGGGAAACACCACCAGTGGCCTCTAATCGCTCCATTCATAGAAGCTTTTTCAGTCCTTACCTTTTGCGTCCTCTACTGATTTTGACATCAAAACGCTGTTCTCTTGACTTCTGTGGCCAAAATGCTTTGTTCTCCTAATTTTTTTTAACCATTCCTTTTTTGCCTCTTTTTTGGGGTTTCTTTTCCTCTACTTGCTCCTTAAAAGTTGGAACTACCTCCCATTCTGCCTTAATTGGAGAGTAATTAACCCAACAGAACCACTTGTCAAAGCTTAAACAAATGTCTACAGTCTGGGGTGTCATTCCTGGAGTATCTGATTCAGCATGTTCTTCTAGAAACCTGCAGTATCATGGCTCTGTTATATTCTGTCATATGCAGGTACCATAATTATATGTAACCATTTCTTAAATATTCATTCATTCAACAAACATTCATTGAGCACCTTCTATATCCCAGGTGCTGTTGCTTATTCAGTTTTTGTCTATCATGAGAAGCACTCTGGTAGGTAGCATTTCGTTTACTTTTTTTCATAGTCTCAGTATAGGCCGAATTACTCTATTAAAAGATAGGGTTTTCGAAGATCTTGATACCTGTGGTCAAATTTTTTCATAGAAAGCCCTATTTTTGCTTCTACCAACTCTAGGCTATGGTTTTAACTACGAGTTATGTAAGAAAGTGGCTCCCGAACTCTTTACTGCTAGACTCTGCTCTCTCTAGATTCGTGTATTCAACTGCTTGGAGTTCTCAGTGAACTTGCCTCTTTGCCTTTCCAAACCCTAATGCCCCGCTACCTGAGTGCCCTTTACTCTTTGGATATAGTCACACCATTACTGCATGCCTCAGAATTGCTTATTTACTTCCCTAAGTTCCTGCATGCAGGGTTGTTTATCTTCGAGTATCCTTAGTGCTGGCGCACAGGAGCTAATGAATATATGCTGAGCGCAACGCACTCTGTATATGAATGTTCCCATGTTTTAGGAGTTATTCTGTAGTTTTCCGTATGATTGGACCTTTGCAATTTAGAATCTATAGCCAACATTTTTTAAAAAAAGTAATTGAGCACATTGTTAGGTTTTATTGAATTTAAATAATACAGTTCATATATATTAAGATATTTATTCATTATAGGTACTTTAGTAATTGGAGAGGATACAAACGGTAAAATGAAAACTGTCTGTTAATGTACTACCCTCAGATATCCAGTTGGGCCTTCTTTGTAGACATATGAATGTATATGTCTGTCAAGTGTGTGTGTGTGTCTGTACATTTCTACACATTCATCTTCATGGCACAAAATGTTTAGAATTGTGTCTTTTTAACATAATATATGTTGAGCATTTTCCATCAATGAATATTTTGTAAAAAATACATTTATTGGCTAAACAATATTCTCCTGTATAGAAATATTTAAGTATTTGTTTAACCAACTCCATACTGCTTTGTATATAGAATTCCTGCCACGTTATTATTAACAAAAATGCTGTAGTAATGTCACAATAGCAATTAATTTATTAGACAACTATGTGTCAAGGGTCTAGTGACCCTCGCACCTATGCACTATGTTGAGTAAGATACAGTTTAATGTGGAAAGCAAGCAAACAGACTCTAGGAGTTTCGGGGAGATGTCAGGGAAGGCTCCCTGCCAGAGCTCAGGGGGACAGACAACATGGCTATTGGCTGGTTTCTTTGCTCAGGATATTTGTTAGGATAACACTTGATTACTATGATGAAGAATATCCTTCTCTATGTAATACTGAGGGTTTTTTGGAACATTAAAGATAGATACGATTTAATCAAGTACATTTGGGACAGTATTTAACTTATCTTTACTCCCCTTCCTTGTCCTATTGCTGTGACAAATGATAATATGTTGCTTCTGAATATTGAAATAGCTTTGCTTCCTCTTTTCTGTGAATGTGCATCTTGATATAGATTGTTAAAGCTGTGTTCATATGTGGTGTTGGTTTTTCTGCCCCTTTGGCTGGGTTTGGTATCTGAAGCGTGCCAGCTGTATACAATGATGTAGTATGCCTTCTGTGTTACCCTGGGCTCCGGAGCAGTTTAGGACAGGCTTTATTCTTTAAAATTGGAAAGAAGTTGGTAATAAAATTCTTGGGCCTGGAACCTTTTTAAAAAGCAAATTCTGTGTAATGCTGTGGCAACGTTCTCAGCTTTATCAGTGCTGGTTATTCTGGTCAAGCTTTCCTCATTCTGGATCAGTTTGGATAGTTGTAGGTTTTTCTAGGATTTTACTAGTTCATCACAATTTTCAAATTCATTAGCACAAAGTTGAGTCTTTGATTTCTTTTTCACTTACTGCAGGCAGTGTTTTTGTTTGAAATACTGCTAGTCTAGACTGTGATTTTCAGCATTATAACAACGTGTCGTCTTCCTCAAAGACAGGTAAGTCCAGAAGTATTTGAGATGTAAAACTTGTAGGTTAAAATGGGTTGATTGTAAAGGTGGGTTTACTCAGTTTACTTAGTAGTGAAGACTAGGAATAATCTTCACGTACAAGAGCACGTATAAATGATTGTGTGTGCTGGATACAATTTTAATTTTATGCCATTGTCATTTATTTAGTGCTATTGAAATAGCACAGTTCACAGTAAGAGTAAGGCACTTGCACTGGCATATAATGAGAGGAAGTAGGAATTATGTTTTATTCAGTAGTAAAAATAGTACAGTTACATATGGTGATCTTTTTTCAATCAGATGGTACCTCTTTCAGTAAACAGAGGTGCCTTTTACAGTTCATTAGGATTTACTTCATAAAATGTTACCAGTGTGGGTTTTGAAGGCTAAATGAAGAGGGAGGATGCACGGGTGCTAGTGCAAAGGCTATATGGTGCTCAGCAGAACAGCATGAGAGAAGGATGAGCTGATAGAAGTAGGTGAGACATGACTTAAATCTCTTACAGATCTAAGGGAGTAATAGTTGACTCGAGTGCTTTCAGTGTACTGATACAGCTTCCCAAATGTTGACATCATTTATAATGTTAAAGATGATAAAATGGTAGATTCTTAAGTGAAACCACCCAGTGCCAGTTTTCAGTTTGTGTGTAGGTGCTTTTTTCTCTTTTTCTTTCCAGAATGCAGATTCTGTGTCACTTGGCAGGTTATTGTCTTGTCAGTGTTTATATGATCAGTAAACCACTCAGCTCCATCTAATTGCCATTATTACTAACGATCATGAGCTAGGCAGCTCTAGAGAAACAGGGTTCTGTGCACGACGTTCACTGGTGGTACAGAGGAGACGGTGATGGGCTCTGGACAAGGGTGTTAGGGAAGTTTGCCCAGAGAAGCCCCATCTTGAAAGGATGCCCCGCAGAGAAGAGACTGTGTGGGAGGCGCCTTCAGGGAAGAGGACAGAGTGGCTGTTAAGTCCTAGGGTCTGGTTGAGCCTGGACTTCACTGTGCCTGATCTTGAAGAGAGAACGGAAGTGGCAAAGGGCAAAGAGGTAACTAGATCACAAAGAACCTCGTTAACCACACAGGGGAGTTTGAGCCTTATTTACCATCGAATTGATATTAAAATCATAGTTAGGATACACTAAAGTAGGAGCCCCTCTGTGGGAGAGCCTTTGTCCCTGTAACTCTTCACATTAGACCTGACACAGAGCAGGTGTTCAATACAGTAAAAACACAGCATTCATGGAACCAAATCCTAACAACTTAGTGGGCTGGACCTCCAACCTGTGATGCATTAGAACCCAAGGCTCTTGGGGAATGAGAGTCAGGCTTCTGAGATGCTGAGGAAGACCCTCCCCACACACACTTTAGCATAGACTGAAGAATGGTCAGAGAGCAAGGGGTTACTATAAATCCTCATTTGAAGGTTGTTTAATTTTTAGAAGTGATTTGTTTTTAATTCAGTCTTCTTCTAGAACCCCTAAAGAAAGATTATTATTTCTTAAGGGCTCTAGGACTTTTTCCTTTTGTTCAGCGGTTTCAGATTATGTTTCGCTAATAAAGAGACTTCTTTTATGATTATTTGGGAATGATGAAAATGAGATATTTTTGGAATCACTTTCTTACACAAAATTTTTAATTTAAGGTGTCATACAAGATAGTTCTTATAGCCTTTATCATTAACAGTTTCTGTGTTTTAAAGAAGAAAGAAAAACTTTAAAAATGTATACATTTTTAGTAGTTGCAGAACAAAAATGTAGTCTATACTATTAGTTACTTCTCTTCTAGCCTATTGCTGTTTTAGCCACTGGCCTTTCTGGATCTTAGAGATTACGGATCCATTCATGTGTTTGCTGGGATCTTTTTTCCAAGTTATGGCTCCTCCAAGTATATTTAATGTAAAAATTGATGAATTAACATTACATGTTAATTTAAATACAGTAATAACTCATTATAGTAAGAATGCATATTATTGACTTCAGGTATGAGTATTCTTTTTGTCTGTATATCTACTTTTGTTTTTAGGTAACAGCAACAGAGAAACTATTGTTTATTTCTCAATGTGTAGTTCTTTGTGAAATCGTTAACCCAGATCCCAGTGATGGTGGGGAGGGCATGTTGGGGGATGTCTCAGAATCTAAGGTACCATTTTTTTCCCTTTGCTCCCCTCCCCCTAATCAAGACTTACGGTGAGAGATGTGATTGCTGGCAAGTGTTACCCTTGGTAAAGGTTTGGCAAAATGGATGTGTTAAAAACTGCCTCTTACATTGATGAACTTAAAGCTGTAGATTTACAGTCTAGCAGGGAGCCCTGAAATTAATGTAGTTGTGAAAGGAGCAGGATTTTTCATTTTTAATAGTGAATTACATGTATGCGTAATATGTATGCATGTATGATATTAGTTGAAACGTAAAACTATATTTTTTCTCTGTCATGGTGAAAAAATATAAGTAACGCTTTACATATCAGTAAACTGTCTTGTATGAATCAATTAAGAGCGTGTAGTAAATGACTGCTTTCTTTGTAATTTTGGAGTCTTTTTTAAAACACATCATATTTACCAGGAGAATTATAAAAACACACTAAATATAAACAGGAATTTTAATAAAACTTGCCCAAAGCAAAAGCTTTTATAATGGCTGTTACAAGCTAATTGGAGATTGTTTACCTGTTGATCTGGAGCTATAGGTAGAAGCATTTGAGGAGGTACTTATTATATTTATTGTAGTAGATGTCCTAAATTAGTAGTCTGAATTTATATACTGTTATTATCAAGATAACAGGTAACTTGATGGAAAATTTTAAAAATGGAGGCTAGTATTTTGTAAGCAAATATAAACTGGTTATTTTTGTAAGAGTTTTGTTATGTTGGGCCGGGCGCGGTGGCTCAAGCCTGTAATCCCAGCACTTTGGGAGGCCGAGACGGGCGGATCACGAGGTCAGGAGATCGAGACCATCCTGGCTGACACGGTGAAACCCCGTCTCTACTAAAAAATACAAAAACTTAGCCAGGCGAGGTGGCGGGCGCCTGTAGTCCCAGCTACTCGGGAGGCTGAGGCAGGAGAATGGCGTAAACCCAGGAGGTGGAGCTTGCAGTGAGCCGAGATCCGCCACTGCACTCCAGCCTGGGCGACAGAGCGAGACTCTGTCTCAAAAAAAAAAAAAAAAAAAAGTTTTGTTATGTTGAAGTGCAAACAGAAAGTGGCCAACCTTCAATTACTTAATAACAGCTATTCTGTAAGTATTTGTTAATCATGAGTTTTTGTTGCTTTAAGCCACAACTGATTCTATTAAGAAGAGTTTTTATTATATAATGCACAATTATGTGCACATAAACTATTAAGCACAGTTGTTACTACTGTGAATATATAATACATACATATTATTTATGATTCTTAAGTTTGGGTGAATTACTGGCATAGAAATAATAGTGCTTTGGTAATAAAAGTCCTTTTACGTGTTTTTCAAGTACTATATATTATGTGATTTGTCTATTATTTATAGTTTGAAAATCTACAGGTAATTCATGTATTTCATTTTTTAAAAGTGGGCCTTATCCTTTTGTTACTTACACTGTGTTAATATAGATTTCATGCAAGCATTCCATATTTTTCTCTTTGGAGCAAAACTACCACTGAACGCAGGATCCAGTTTCTGTGTTTAACGTGTGTTTTTTTCCAGGACTGTTTTCAACTTTGCTCATCGTTTCATGAACAGTAACTTTAAGTTTGTAAATCAGAAAAATTGTCTTATTCCAAAAATTGCCTGTACTACTCTCAAATTATATTCTGGATCTGATAATTCGCAGGAAGCAAATAAGACATTGCTGTGGGCGAAACATTTATCAGGATGAAAATTTAGTTTTTTTTGACTATTGTTGAGATGTAATGTCTCATATTTCAAACTAGCTTGCTTCCTTCGTTCTTTTCTCCCACTTTGCCTTGGCAGGTTGGATCAATATGCAATCGAAGGACGTTTCATCTGTAAATAGAAGGTTCTCTGAATTTCCTGGCCTTTCTGGCAAGATAGGGAGAGAGGCAGGTAGATCGGAGTTTGAAGGGCCCATGGTGTGCGGTGTCTGCCTTTTATTTATTTGGGTAGGATACCATATTGGAGGTTACATCTTCCATGGCCAGTGAGCAGTGGTAGGGTCAGCATTGGAGACAATTTCTGAGGCTGATGCATTTATCTAAATTGTGCTTACACATTTGGGATATCTGGAATGTTACATAATTATCAGTGTTGTCTTCAGTTCAGTACAATATAGTACCCTGGGAATTTGTTCCTTTTACCATTTTAATAAGTACCTAGACCAGTGTGTTAAATTTGGAATCGATTACTGCCCATGGCATGAAGTATGTATATCCTTATAAAATTTAAATTAATTATTGTTGAAATAGAACATGCACATATTTAGAAAATCCAGTTGTGCCCAGAGCCCCAGGTCAAAGAACAGCAGGAGCGAGGCGCTGCTCCCAGCTCTCTTAGTTATTGCTCCTGGGTTACATCTGTCTGACAAAACTGTGCACATGTGTAGCAGTTCTGCAGTCAGTTGTATATAGTACCTCTTTAATGCAGTACTCTGCCCTCATACTTCATAGATGCTGTCAGCTCTGTGCTGCCAGCAAGGGATAGACACTTCCTGCCATGCCACATTTCAGCTCATCCTCGCCTCTGTTTTTCCATCCTTTTCTGTCTTCTGCCTTAGGTCTTAGCTTTGCTCAATCTGGTCGTTTCTAAGCTAGTAGGCATTTGTCATATCTCTAAAATCCCTATTAGCTACTTTGAATGTAAAGATAGTATTATTTTTAGATACTTTTATTAGATGACTAAACTTTTAAAGCTGTAGTTCAGTATCTAAAGTGCACTAATTATTTGCATTATGAAAACATTTTTTAATTGGAAATAGTCCTTGTGACTAAGAAATTATTAAAATTATAAATTTTAAAGGGAATATATCCTTCAACAGTTTATACACGTCTGTATCATAATTTATTCAACACATATTTATTACTGTATATCCGACACTGTTTAAAAGTAGTGTGTTTGTTTTACTGTATTCTTATTTATCTCAGGTAAATTGATTTATAAATTTTTCTCTGTTTTTCTTAGACAAAATTGAAGAAGCACAAAAAGAACTTAATGGGGCAGAAGTTTCAAAAAAAGGTAAATTAAAATCAGCTTGAATGTAAACTTTATTCTTGCAGTGATGCCTATACATATACCTCATAAATATAGCCTTATGAAATAAATCAATATAGACATATCACAAAATTAGAAATCCCCTTGAAATTATTGATACTTAACATTTTGTGGACTTTGCTTTATGAAACATTTTGACCACATAGCGCATTCTTTGTTTCCCACATATTAATGTATGACTGGTAGAAGTGTGAAAGGTGATTGCAACTCTGTTGAAAGTCCTGTTTGTGAGACTGTCCTGTAGCAGTGAAAGTGCCAATATAAGGAACACAGTTGGCTGTGTCCATGCATGTGTGTTCATGTGTGTATTCGTGTGATGCAGTTTTTGTTTTTGTAGTGACAAAAACCTAAGACAACTAAAACAGCCTGAATACCAGTCAGTGGAAGAATAGTTGAATAATTTGTAGTATACTCATATTTTGGGATATCATGCAGCTTTGAAAAAATGTTAATTACTTTAGTTGATGGTGATGACTTATCAAATAAGAAAAACAACATTGCAATGTAGCATGTAAAATATCTTATTTTTTGGTGAAAACTAACAAAGTCAAGTGTGTGTACAACTATCTATGTGTATATATGTGTACATACACACACAGAGGCTTCTATGAGATTGGACAATGTTGGAAAGGATTTATACACAGAACTGTGTATAATAGTGGGAAGAGGAGCAAGGGAAGATGACCCACTCATTTATATGCCTTTGTATTATTTCACTAGTTACAATGTGTATAATTTTATATTAAAATTAAAAACTTGAAAAAATTGGTTTTCACCATAGAAAACACTGATTATCTTTCCAAGTAATATAAGAAAATAGATGTGATGCAGAAGATCACGTAGGGATGGTCACATAGCGAGGTGCATAGTGTTTAAACACTATCTGTTAATGAGCAGAATTGATTATGTGCTTTTAATATTGTGGGAGAATTAAGTTTTCTTTATGACATTTGTATTCCATGATTTATTATTTATTTTGCCTTGTTTATATCTTGGAGTTACAGCCGACTATTTTGACAGAGTAATTTAGCTAAATAGGATTCCAATTGAAAACCTTTTTACAAAAAATAGCTTTTAAATCTAGTTAGACTACTGAGTAGGTGTCTGTAGGGGAAATAATTTCTTGCCATGCCAGTTCTCCATCTCTTGGACCAGCCTGTGAAGCCTCCAAGATGGTTTGGGGTTGGTCTTACATTTATGGGGTACTGTGTAGCACCCCTCATGTCTTCCTTCTCCTCACCCCACACTCCTTCCATGGACACTCTGGAAGGGCCATGTAGTTCTGACCCTCTAATGACGTTCTTGCAGAAAAGCAAGGATAGAAAGAGTACAGATGTCTCCATGGCCACGTTGTCCCTTTGAAGGGCTGACTGGGCGTTTAAGGCACTCGGGTTGTAAGAGGCTGTACTTTTAAAGTTTTGTCTATAGCCAGCCTTTTTTTTTAATTTTTATTTTTTTTACATCTAGTCATGGTTTAGAGCTGCTTCAATTAGCAAAGTAAATGTGAGCTTGTCTTCCTTTTCCTTGTTACTTCTTTGGCAAGAGTTTTCAGAGCAGTGAACTAAATGCCTGATAGGAAGGAGGAAATGAAACAAAGGTTCTAGAAAGAGAAATTGGATAATGAGGTTCAGAATAATGGATTGGGCTACAGTTGGCAGGCTACACTTATTTAAGAGCTAGGATGAATACCAAGTGAGCATTGTTCTGTGCAGTTCACTGCATAGAATTACTACTTGGCTTTCATTTTTATACAGAAATTAAAAATAAAATAGTTTTCCCTTTCAAATATAAGTAAGAAATAATATCAGTTTCTCTTTAACAACATGAAAAGTCTGAGTAACAGTGGTGTTGAGATTTTTCAAACCTTTTCTTGCTGTTACCTATTTTATTTTAAAGGATATTCATTTCTTTCATCAAAGAATATGCTTTAAAATATAGTCATTCGTTTTAGATTATGGTAAGTCATCTATGATAGATCTCTTTTTCATTGTTTTTCTGATGTACTTTGGGTTTTTTCCCCCTGTAAGTTTAGCCACATTGGCTTTTTAAAAAAATTATTTTTAAACACCGCTTGTAGTTCTAATGCTTTGTCTCCATTGAAGGTTCTGTGGTCTTTAACTTATTCAAGGCTCTTTCTCCCTTTCTCTCTTTTTTGTAATTATTAGGACAAGTAACTAATTTATTTTCAGAAGCATCTAGCATAGTAGTAGGCTCTTAAAAGCAACTTCCTCATTAATAGATTAAAAAAGACATTTCCTCCTGTATTTTAATAATTTAAGGAGGATTAAATCTGTTTACTATAATATGGAAATAAAGAAACTGACTTTGCCTATCATACACCAATAGAATAAAGAAATGCACTGAATTATGTTAATGTACTTATTTTATTCTTTTTCTCTTTTGAATGAAAATCAGATGACTTTAATTTGATTTATTTTTATTTTAATCAATTTGGGGGTAGATACAAGGATGCAACATTCACACAAGTCTCCATAATGTCATTATGTTTTTCCTTACAGTGCTATCTCCAGATTCATAACACGCATTGTGCTTGACACTATTTTTAAAATTATTGAGTGGGATTTAAATGAAATAGTGACTGTCACAGATGTGGTAATGGAATATGAATAAAATTAACTGAGAAGAAATAAATAGATCGATTAGGAGAGCTTTTATGGCTTTCTCAAGCTTTAATTTTAATACTCTGTTTTAAGTTTTTATCTTATAATGTTTGACACATATACATTAATATGTAATATATGTAGCATATTAAATTACAAAGCATAAGAAAGACATGGTAGTCTTTGATTCTCACACCCAATTTAAGAATGGAAATGTTACCAGTACCATTGTATCCACCCACATGCTGATGGGCAATTCATCCCATTGTCTCTTTTGTAGAGGTTTTACTGTCCTTAGTTTTGTGTTACTCATTTCAGTCCTTTTAAAAAGCAATTATGTCATATAAATATGTATCTCCAAACAATATATTTTCTAGTTGTGCCTGAATTTGAACTTTTAAATGAAACGATAATTGTACATAGTCTTCTGCAGCTTTTTTCACTTAACGTTGTTACTAAGGTTCACCCATGCTGTTGCACATAGCTGTTACTTTTCATTATTGTAATAATATTGCACTGTATGAAATTGTTGGCCCATTCTTCTGTTGATAGATTTAAGTTATTTCCACCTTTTTTGCTCTCATAAACAATGCAGGTATGAATATTTTTGTATCCTGGTGCCTATGTGTGAGTTTTCTAGAGCATATATGGGGAATGTGGATGCTCAGCTCTGCAAAATGATGCTATGTTGTTTTCCAGAGTTTTTTGGGGGAATCTTTTTGCATTCCCACCATCAGTGTCCAAGAATTGATTTTGTACTATCAAGTGCAAGGTATTTTTAGTCTTTTATTCTTCTTCTAATTGAATAGATGTTAAATACTCTTTTATTCTGCTTTGGTTTTTGTTTCCCTGATTACTAATGTTAAAAGAAAAACTTAAGACACAAAAGTTTAACGGATTTTATTTAAACAAAGAATTATTCATGAATCAGGCATCATTCAGAAGCAGAAGAGGTTCAGAGAGCTCTGCTGAGCGGTGTGAGCAGCAAGCTTGTATAGGCTGAACACGGAAGCAAAGTGAGAAGTCACCTGTTTGGCTGCAACTAGGCATCTGCCTTCTTTGGATAGGGCGTGATGAAGTGTTTGCTGTATTTGGGCATGATCTGATCAGTTGACTGCCTGCAAAGTAGCGATTTGTTACAAAAAAATACTCTAAATTAGGTTTCTGTTTGTGTGCACACTAAATTAGGTTGCAGTTTGTTAGGTCATAACTCAAGGTAAGGAGACAGCCTCAGGCAAATGGCCTCCTGCTTATTTAATTTAAGAATGTCAAACATGTCTTCATTTGTATTCCCCCTTACTGAAATGCTTGCTAGTATCACTTTTCCCTTTTGTAAAAATTGAGTTGCCTTTTTCTTAATATATTTTGAATAACTATCTTTATTCATTTTATGTGCTTTATTTTTCAGATTTATTTTTTACTTTGTTTAAAGTGCCTTCTATTCACTAAAGCGAATGGAAGCTCTTGATTTTAATATTGTCAACCTATTAATTTCTTGCTTTTGTGATTCATTTTTTTGTATTTTTATTTGTCTTAAATTATTCTCTACCACAAGGTCTTAAGAGTATATATATTTTTCTATATTTTCTTCTAAAAGACTTCCACATTTCAGATTAAAAAGCCGTCTGGAGTTTGTTTTTTTAAAAAAATATACTTAGTTTTTTATTGTAGTGTAAGTTAGGATTGAAGCTTCTTTTTTTTCTCAAGTGGATAACCATTGCTAATATTGTTAAATGTCCCTGAAACTTTAGTATGTTTTCTTTTTACTGTTTCATGTTAATTTTTCATTTTTGTGTTGGTTTGTTTCTTAGCTCTCTGTTCTGTTCTATGAATTTGTGTGCCCATGTTTTAATATCACAATATGTTAATTATTTACCACTTTATTGTCTTGATATACAGTGTGCAGTAACCAGTATACACTGTATACAGTACGGCAGATTCCTTGTGTTATTTGCCTGCAGAACTGTTTTGCCTATAGTTCTTTGCTCATCTATTTGAATTTTACAGTCAGGTTTTTAAAAAGCTTGTTGGAATTTTGTTTGGGTTTGATTGAATTCGGGGCAAACTGAATTCAAATTTGATTGAATTCAAATTTGATTGAATTCAGAGTTTTCAGGCCTCCTATTCAAAAAAGATTGTGTATTTCTGATACTTGTGTTTTCTTTAGTGTTTTATCATTTTTCTCCATATGAATCTTTAATTTTTTTTGCTCTATTTCTTAGAATTTAGTGTTTTCCTCATTTTAATAATTTTTTCTTTTGTAAAATTGTTTTCTAGCTCCTGGCAAATAAAAATGCAATATATTTTTGAATATTTATTTTATATCCAGCTATTTGGCTGGATTCTCATTCATTATGAAAATTGCTGGTGTTTTCAGATTTTCTTGTCATATCAACTGGGAATAATGAAAGTGTGTTTCTTAATTTTGAAATCATTGTTTCTTTATTTTTTTTATCTTGCTCAGTCGGCTCCAGTAAAACTGGTCTCTTAGACTTGTTCCTGATTGTAAAGAAAATGCTTCTAATTTTTCGCCATTAAAATGTTCGCTATCTTTTTTTGTGGGAAGAGATTCTGTATATTTTTTAATTGCTTAAAGGTGTTATCTTCTATTTTTTATTTGTTGAAATTATTTTTAAAAAATCATAAATTGATTTTTATTTTTATCACGTTTTCTTTCTATGTAAAGATGATCTTACTATGTCCTTCATTCTTTCATTCTGATGTTTAAAAGTGACTTACATGTCTTTAAACCAACGTGGTCATGATGTTTGATCTTAATCACTGCTAGATTTGATTTGTTAATATTTTATTGAAGAATTTTGAATCCATGTTCAAGGCATTGGTTTATATTTTTATTATTTTTTATAGTTTTCTCTGGCTGATTTTGTTTTAAGGTTATGCGAGTTTGATTGGATGATTCGAGGGCTATACGCTTCTGATTCCCATGGAGCTGTTTGTTTGATATTGGAATTGTACCTTTGTAGGCAAGTCTTACAACATATTTTGACTTTTGGGAGGGACTGCAGGGTAGACTTTTAACTCCCAATTCAGTGTACTTAACAGTAAGGATTATCCAAACATTCTATTTTCTCTTCAGTTTTAGGAAGTTGTGTTTTTCTTATAATTTATCCATCTTATCTAAACAGTTACATCTATTGGCAAAAAATCATTCATAGTATTTTCTTGCTCTCTTTCATTTCTGCTGTGTGTGTAGTTATGTCTATTTTTTATTGCTTCTGTCATTCATTTGTGCCTCTCCTTGCTTTCTTGATAAGAGTTGCCAGTTTTCTGTTTCACTTTATTTTTATTTTGCCAACATCTGGTTTTCATGATACTTTCTTGCTTCATCCTTTTTAGTTTCATTAAATTTTGTTCTTTTTTATCTTTTCCTGTCTTTTTTTTTAGGTTTGTTCTGTTACTCAAATTTCTTAACTTGGAATGCTCATTCATTTTTAAGCCTTTATTCTGCTCTATTGGCATCACTTAAAGCTGTTAATTTCCTTGTAAGTATTGCTTAGATGTATCATACACAATTTTGTATTTGTTAGTTTCATTCTTTTCTATGCTGGTTTCGTCTCTGACCCCCACCCACCCCAAATCATGTTTGATTTTTTTTCCTCCACATGGATGAGGATCTTACTATTTTTTAGTAATTTCTCACTTAATTGCATTGTGTTGTTAATTGTTTTATAAAACCATTTAGGATATCCAAATTATTTCTTCTCTGTTTCTGAATAGCGTGTAATCAAAATTTTCTGAGAATGTGATATAAAAGTACTCATAGATTTTATGTTAGAAACTGAGCATTTTTTAAGTAAATTAATCATTTTGCCATGATGAAAAAACTGAAGTTGAAAAATGTTAAATAACTTAATCCAAGGGAGTGCAACCAGAAAGTACATGAGGAAAATGAAGCCCATGGCTTGGACTGTGCTAGTCTGATACTATTCCCTGGTATAACTAGATAAGATCTGTGTTAAAGTGATAGTTGAATTTCTGGTACAGTTTTATTTCTGTTCTAACTTACCCTTGTGAATGATGGGATTATGATAGCAGTCACCTACAGAAATGTTATGATCCAGGATAAAATAGTTAGGATTCAGACAATGGCCATAGAGAAAGGTGGAGACTTTAGGTCAGCTTGCATTATGATTTTTTTAACATTATTTTCTGTCTCACAATAAGAACCTACAATTGCCACTATCATTACCAGTAATTTCTTTTCAGCAGCAGTGGTATCACTCTTACATTATATACTTCAGCCCCAGAACATTTTTATTTTTTAAATAATTTCTGTATCACCATCTATGTAAGAGTAAGAGGGCCTAAATATATATAGGTAGTTGATATGGGTTAAGAAATATAGTAAGGAAATCTGTTCTAGTATGAATGATATTCATATGTGCTCTAAAAAATCAGTTGATACGTGGGATTTTTGTTAACATAGGCATGATTTATTTCCTGAAATATGCTTCGCTTATCTGGGGAAGCTTGAGGGAAGTTAGGTTCCTGTGTAAAACGAGACTAAGTCAGAAGTGAGAGTGGCACTCCACTGGATCATGAACTCTATAATGTGTCAGTAAGGATGCTAGTTTCTTACCTACATTTCTACATTAAAAAATGAATATTTGTATTCATTTTATAATGATATTATTACAAAATTTTAATTTTTTGGAAGATAATGTGAATGAGTTTCTAAGGGGTGAAAAATGGTGACTCTCATTTAAAAAATTTTTTTAATTACCACATATAACTTTTTTTAAGACGAAGGCTAATTTCAAATAAATATTTTATGTTAATAAGGGCATGCTTTATTGCCAGTGACGCTCTTCCTTAAACATTCTGCTGAGTATAATTAAGAAAATACAAGAGCATATTCTTGTAATTAGGGATGACAAAGTCCTTCCTATGTAATAGCAAAATTTAGGTAGTATAGTAGAAAAGTTGGACAGAATTTATTAAATTAAAATGAAGAATGTCAGTACCATAAAAGATAAGATGAAAATGTTTTAAAACTGGGAGAACATTTGTACAATAAAACAAAACTTGATAGGCTTACCTTAGAAGGGTATTGACAGTTTACAAAATGAAAGCTCATGTAGATATGGCTAGAGGAAAGACTAGTGTAGTATTTTTGTGAGATGTCTGAATGATAGAGTATTTTTAAAGGAATGCAGTTTTATTATTTTAATATTATATTGATATTAACTAGTTTATTTTTTATCCAGTTGTGGTCCTTGGGTTTCTTAATTATTAGGAAATAATATATTTTCATGAAAATGTTTAATAGAGGTTTATTTTAAATAACAATATTTGTAGATCCTAGTCTCTTAATGTTAAATGCCCTAATGTTAAATGCCCTATCATGTTTTTTCCTTGTACCTCTCGTTGATTTATTTAGTGAATTGTTGTGATGCACCAGCCATTTTTTTTTTTTTTTTTTTTTTTTTTCCGCCCTGAGAAATAGATAGGAAAGCAAGTCTAAACCTTAAAGGAGCCCGCAAGCTTTAATCCAGCTCTTTCCCAAATCATCGTAAATCCTGAACTGGTAGAGCAAAAATTCATGAGGTAGACTGGCAGCAGTGCCTAACAAATTTCCCTTGGGAAAACAGCAACATATTTTTTTATTTTTTAGAAAAGAAAGTCATCTCCTTTTTTTACTATTAAAATTTCAAATTTAAATATTCATATCTTATGAAGTATTCTCTTAGTGTAACAGACAGTGAATGCTGTGAGCTTGACTTACAGGGAAATTAGTATTGTTTTAATAATTTGTATCATTTATATAAGTTAAAGGTATCATGTGTTAACCATGTCAATATTTTGAGAAATTTAAAAATCCCAAATCCCAAGAGATCATTGCCTTTCAGATAGACTGCCAACTTTATGAAAGATGATTTGCATAATGACATAAACAAAGCATTTTGTAGTACATTAATGTAAAATAAATGTCTTCAAATATCCTGTCCTTACTGTGTTTAAGTTCAAACATTGCTCCTTTTGAAATATGAAAGCAAAAATTCTCAGTATTTCCTAACAGTGTTACTCATCACGGTCTATTGAGCCATTTATTAGAGACTTAAATAGCTAACCTGATTTTAATTTTATAGGATGATTCATAGAAAGACTCACATTCTTGTGCATACTTAATAGCATATTTCATTGACTTCAAAATGCTATTGATTGCAAGATGCACAATGATTTTATGCATCCTTTAGCAAGGAGAAAAGTCACTGCCAATTAAGTTATGACACAGTGCTCTTATAATTGATTAGAAGATGCATCCTGATTTTAGAGGGATTAAAGTGTTTTTTAAAATTTGTCTTACATTATATTAAATACATATTTATCTCCACTGGTACATTTTTTGACAAGAAAGATAAAGTGATTAAGATAATGGCATATGGATTTGAGCTGCTTTGACAGCATCCCTGAGGACTGTGAAAAACAAAGGATTGAAATTATCCTAGAGGCTCATTTGCGGATTCATGGAAGAGTGGTATGGGGAGAAAAACCCAGGTTTTGTTTGTTTCACTTTGCTTCTTAGGTGATTGACTTCATGCCGTATGTCTCAGTATTTTCTATATAAATAATGCCACGGGGTGACTCATAAGGATAATATGTATTGCTGTTCATCTATTTAGGCTTTTCCCCAGGTTTGCTACTGTATTCTCTATATAAGACCAAAAAGAAAGAAAGAGGTAAGCTTGTATATATTTTGCCTACATAGAGATTTGTTCTTTTTCTCATGTTTCCTCAGAGAAGAGAGCAGACATGTTGCGTAAACTTGAAGAATATAATTTGAGGACAGAAATAGTAAAAAATAAAAGTGAGAGAAGGCAGATAAATTGAAGGCAGATAAAGAACTAGGAGGAAGTCTAGAAAATGAATTTAAAAAAATGAAAAAACAAAGCATGGAAATAACAAAGTATCATTTAACCAAAAGTATGGGGTTCTTTTATTGCTTCACTATGCAAAGGGTATTTTGTGGAGCTGTGCTACACGCAGGAAATTTATCAGACTTTGAAGGATGTAGCTTAGAATTTTTCCCTGACCACCAAGCAATGGGGTGTAAAATTATTTTATTTAAGAAAACAGTTGGAAGTAGCAAATGAGATTCTGTGGATGAGTGGGGAAGGGCAAGAAGAGGACTTAAAAGCATCGCAGTGAAAACAAATGTATGTAGTAACATTTATGCATGGCCTGATCTGCAGTGGGAGGTGGACTACGGGAGCCCGAGGGACGCTTTGGGAGTCCAGCCCAGTGTGAAGGAGCAGGAGCCGGAGGGAAATGTCACTGAGTTTTTGGCCTGGAGGAGTGTGTTTATTTCAGCAGGCCCACCCCACATCATGTAGTTAGCCATTTAGTCACCGTTTAGCATGACCCTCATACGTGAAGAAAAAACGTGGTAACATAGATGCAACTCACTGCTCCGCACCCTCACCCCCTCACCTCTGCCTGGGGTCTCCTCGCATTTTCCCCTGTACAGTTTTGACCACAGTCATAGTGCAGCGCTTACTACAGTTCTTAGTGCATGCAGTAGGCATTTGACAAACATTTATTGCATCAATGATGATGGATGGTAGAGGTGTCAGAAAGGATGGATTCCTTTACTTAACAGGCAGGATTTGTAAACAATGTGTTATTATTGTTTTCTTTGATTTCTTAAGTGTGGTTAGATATGTAATCTAGATTGCTTTTCTGAAGTAAATTGTTTCTTTCCTCATATTAAATTATCTAATGCAGTGATGCATACAAACAGTTTGTGTATGTCACTGTCATAAAAATAAAAGCTTCCTTCTTTAACAGCTCCTAATGAATCCTTTCTTATGACTTCATTGAATCAGGAAGACTGAGACTATTCTCAGTGTAGTTATTTTGTAATATCATAACATCTTTGTAAACCTAGTGGGAGGTTGTGATAGTGTGAAGACCTGAGGATTCCAGGTTTCTGGTGTTAACACTACAACCTACAACTCAAACGTCCTGGTGGTAGAAATGTTAATCAAGGGGAGTTCACATTTCCCTGTTCTGGTAATAGACAGTATTGCCTGGGATTTAACCTTTTCTTGCTGATGTAGGGTCAGTTGGAGTGCTAGTGAACTAGCTGGGACGGGCTTAGAGGGGTTGGCTAGGGAGAGAGTTAACAATTTATAGCATTTTTTAAAGCGGTTAAAATACTCCCCACCGTGGATGATTTCAACCTACCAAATGGTTGCGGCTTGCAAAATTCCTGAATGAATATTTAGTAGTGGAGTGGTCCACAGCACACATTGCTTAGAGAAATCATTATCATACTATAATCTTGTGGATTCAACTACTGTATACTGTCATAAGAGACAGACATAATACTGACTGGACACTAATCCTAAGTTTAAAGATCCTAGAACTTTCTTAGAAAAATCACTGAAGTCTTTGGAATCTTTCTCGTGAAGGTGAGGCAAGAGGATATAAATCCGAAAGACTCAGGGGAGAGAAATGTGACTACTATTCTGTAAACCTAGTGTTTTAGTTGAAGGCTGAATCAACCTTCTACTAAGTGATTTTCTTAAACCTGTAAAAATAGCATCAGAATACAGGGTGAGTATCCCTAATCTGAAAATCTGAAATCTAAAATGCTTCAAAATTTGAAACTTTTTGAGCACTAGTATGATGCTAAAAAGAAACGCTCATTGGAGCATTTCAGATTTCAGATTTTCAGAGTAGGGATGCTCAGCCAGCAAGTATAATGCAAATATTCCAAAATCTGAAAAAAAATCAGAAATCCAAAACACTTCTGGTCCCATGCATTTTGGATGAGAGATAGTATGTATTTGGTTTTCTCATCAGCGTCAGTTATCTTGTTAGCAACATTCAGGTTTGTCTTTCAGCTTTCTGCTACTTTTGTACAAACCATGCTATACAACATTAGAGCAAGTTATAAAAATAGAAAATGTATTTATTTCATGACACTTCACATCAGTTGTCACTTTTCTATTACCTTTTGTGCTAACCCAGCTATATCATAGCCAAAGAGGACCTGTGTTGAGTTACAAAATTGTTCTTACCACTTTCTGTGAAGTGCTTGTCAGGAGTCAGGCAAAGTGCTTATTGAAAAGACAAATAAGAAGGTTAATACAACAAATACTCTAAGTATATACTTGGTTTTCTTCTCTTAGTGGCTTGTTTAAAAGACATAGTTATGTTAAGTAATGATAACAGTGTATTTTTGAACTGTAACATTTATAAGTATAATATGTATATAACAGTAATAACACAAAAGGAGGAAAAAGGAAAATAGAGCTATGTAGGCATAATGTTGCCACATCTCACTGGAATTAAGTTAATATAAATCTAAAGAGACTCTGAAGATGTGAGGTAAGTCCTAGAGCTACTACGAAGGAAATAATCAAAAATCTCTATAAGTGAAAAAATCATTAAAGAAATTAAATATTACATGTGAAAATATTCACTTAATGTAAAAGAAGACATTAAAGGAGAAGTAGAGGAACAACAACAACAAAAAAGACACAAGACATACAGAAACAAAAAGTGAAATTGCAGGCATAAATTCAGCTATGTCAATAATATCAATAATGTGAATGGATTAAACAGTCCAATCAAAGGCAGAGATTGTCAGACCAGATTAAAGAAACAAGATCTGACTATACACTGTCTGCACTGGCACTCACTTTAGATCCAAGACACAAATATATTGGAAGTGAAAGGATAGGAAAAGCTATATCATGCAAATAGCAAGCATAAGAAAGCTGGAGTGGCTATGTTAATATCAAAAGGGACTTTAAAATAAGAAAATGTTACTAGAGGTAAAGAGACATTTTCTAATGATGAAAGTGTCAATTCATCAGGAAGGTATAACAGTTACAAACATGTATCCACCTGACAACAGAGCCTCAAAATACATGAAGCAAAAACTCATAAAAATGAAGGGAGAAACAGACAATTCAACGATAACAGTTGGAGACTTCATTACCCCACTTTTAATAATGGATGGAATCTTCTAGACAGAACGTCAGCAAGGAAATAGAAGACTTGACTGCCAACACTGTAAGCCAAGTAGACCTAAATACTCCACCCAAGAACAACAGAATACACATTATTCTTCAGATACATGGAATATTCTTCAGGATAGACCATCACCTAGGCCATCAAACAGTTGATCATTAAATCAAACAGGATTGAAATAATATAGTTTGCTCCAACTGCCATGGAATGAAATTAGAAATCAATAACAGAAGTGTACTGATGTGAAAAAATTCTTCCAGTCCCACATTGTCCCTAAGAGGAGGAGAAATGTCAGGCAGCAAAGCAGAACTTCTGTTGTATAAATGACACCAAGGCTTTCCAGACAAGTAGACTAGGAACATTGCTGTCATACTGATAACAGGTAATTCTGCATTTGAATCTCTCTACATGAGGAAACTAGCAAAGAGAACTGCCTCTGGAAATATTTTCTTTGAAACAAAAATACAGCTTGACATACAACTACAATTCCTCCAAAAAAAACCTCAAAGTAAAAAACATCTTTGTAAGTATCAAGCAAGAAGCAGATTATTTGAAGATAGAGAAATACATTTGATCTCATTTTCTTAAGGTAGAATCAGAGCATGTTAAGAGCTGAAACTTGGCCGGGCGCGGTGGCTCAAGCCTGTAATCCCAGCACTTTAGGAGGCCGAGACGGGCGGATCACGAGGTCAGGAGATCGAGACCATCCTGGCTAACACGGTGAAACCCCGTCTCTACTAAAAAATACAAAAAAAAAAAAAGAAAAAAAAACTAGCCGGGCGAGATGGCGGGCGCCTGTAGTCCCAGCTGCTCGGGAAGGCTGAGGCAGGAGAATGGCATCAACCTGGGAGGCAGAGCTTGCAGTGAGCTGAGATCTGGCGATCTCAAAAAAAAAAGACTCCGTCTCAAAAAAAAAAAGAGCTGAAACTTTTAGTACAGAAATATACTTGTGACTCAGTGTTTTTATGTTGTCAGTTCTTAAGGACATACTTATAAAATGATTATTTTGGTTTTTTATGTTCATTTTATTTTAATAGTGTTCAGTATACTTGAAATATTTTGTATTTTAATAATTAGAATAATAGCTTTTTAAAGAAAGTTATTGTAAAACATCAAATAAAATGTATGTTTATGAGTTTTTTTATCAGAAGGGTATTAAACGTTTTGTTTCACTGAAGCTAAAATACCAGTGTTAATCCTGGTGCTTTAGTATGATAGAAATATACATGCTGAAAAAGTGGTGTAGCCATTTTGTCCTAGTATTGCAATTGCACCCAGCAATGGTGTTGATGATGTAATAATGATAATAATAATCATATCAACAGAAAAAATAATGATGAACTAAAATGGAAGTTCTGGGCACAATGCCAATCTGTCTGCATGCATTATCTCAAATAATTCTCACAACCCCGTGAGGTGCCAGTATCTGTGTTTTGCAGATAATGAAGGCTCAATAATAGAACTTACCCAAGGTCACATAGCTAAAGCGGCAGAGCCAGAACCTAGACCCTGGCTTCCCAGTCTTCAGAGTTCACCAGAGGACATGCGTGAACAGTGATGATTTGGAGAAAAAGTGAGCGAAAGTGGGAACTCGCTGCGAAAATCCAGGATAGTTTCTAGTTTAGATAGCTGCATGAATGACTGTGTCACACATGGAGACTTACTATTTTTTTTTTTTTATCTATCTGGACTTAACTGTATTAGGCAGCTGTTGTTATATTTAATATTCTGGAACATTTAATATATGTTACTTGAAAGTTTTGAGTGTTTTTGAGGGAAGGAGAAAGTATCGTGTAGGTCCTTAATAGTGTATTCTTACTTTCTTCCTCAGAGACCTGTTCAAGTTTTTGCTTTCTTGGGCCAATTTTATTTACAATTTAAGTTAAATTTTATGTGTTATTCAAGTTGTCTAAAATTAAAATAGAATACAATATTCTCATAATTTTAAAGAGTTTCTTTTAGCTTTCCTTTTGTGCAAGTTTGTTGTGACAGATTCTTTCAAGTGTCATTTACTAGAAAAGGTGTATTTCACTTTCATTCTTGGAAAATATTCTTGCTGGGTTTGGAAGCATAGAAGTCTAGCGTGGCATTTTATTTTCTTGAGTACATTGTTGGTGTAGAGGTGTCAGTCTATTGCTTCTTTGAAGGTAATCTGGCTTTTAAAAATTACCAGTAATTTTTTAAATTACTTTTAAGATTTTGGGCCTTGTCTTTGACTTTTACAGTTTTAAAGTGATGTATGCAGGTATGATTTCTCTATATTTATCTTGCGTGTGGTTTAGAGTGCTCTTGAATCTGTAGATTCATGCATTTCATTCATTTTTAACAATTTTTAGACTTTGTCTCCTTACTTATTGCCTCTGCCCCATTGTTTATCTTTCCACCTTCTTTGTTTTGTTACTTTCTGGATGTTGTATCCTTTGGTCTCCTGATCCTTTATTCTGTGGTGTTTTCATCCGACTTTCTCTCTCTCTCTCTCTCTCTCTCTCTCTCCCTCCCTCCCCCCCCTTTTCTTTCCTTCCCCCCACCCACCCCGAGACAGGGTCTTGCTCAGTCATTCAGGCTGATAATAGCTCACTATAGCCTCAAACACCTGGGCTCAAGCCAGTCCTCTTGCCTCAGCCTCCCAGGTAACTGAAACTACAGGCATGCACCACTGCACCCAGATTATATTTCTGGGGTTTTTTGTTTGTTTGTTTTCTTTATTTTTTTAGAGACAAAGTCTTGCTATATTGTTCAGCCTGGTCTTGAACTTCTGGCCTCAAGCAATCTTCCTGCCTCAACCTCCTGAGTAGCTGAGAGTGGCAACCTCTGTGAGCCACTGCACCCAGCAACTGTCTTTTTCAGTTGTTCTAATCCAGACTTAAATCTATCTTCGTTCTATTATGGTACTTTTTTCAATTCTATAATTTATATTTGGCTGTTCAAATCTGCTATGTCTCTTTATACTTCCAGTTTTCTGAAATTTTCAGTATTCTTGTCCTTAAGTAAGCACATTTATTTTAAAGTCTTTGTGTATTCATTCCAATATATTGGACCCCTGGAAATCTGTTCATAATGTTGGTTCTTTCATGTTGAATTATTTTCTCAGATGCCTGGTTATCTTTGAGTAGATGATGGACATTTTATTTTTAAAATTATAGAAATGTTTTAAACCTAAGTTAACAGTATCTTCCTTCAAAGATTTCAGTTTTCTTCTGCCAGGCTTCTAGGAGAACTAACAATCTAAGATTCATCTTAATTGAGTTTTGGAGTATGAGATTTTTGGGGCCATTGAAAGTGAGTTGCAGTTTACGTGAAGCTTGATCTTTATGCAATTCTCCCTTATTCCTAGAATGAAGCCTTTTAGGTTCTCAGCTGAAAACAGGCAGCTTTTAATGTGGACTCCATGCGTGGCATGCCCTGGATTCTGTCATTTGTACCTTTAGCTCCTTTAGATTGTCAGAACTGCCCAGCCTTTTAGCTGCTCTTTTGAATAGACAAACCCTCCCTAATCAAAATGAGCCCCAAATACTGATCTGCCCTGTTTGGACTTTTATCCTCTCCTGGAACTTGGCTCAGTAACTTTTCATTATCTTTTTGTTGCTTAATTGCCTTCAAGCTGATCATGTTTGTATTTTGACTAGATAATCTGTTGTCCTGAGAGGAGGATCATCTGAATTACTTAATTACTTAATTCTTAATTACTATAAGTCCCTTATAAAAGTTGTTTATACATTATCATATTAACCCTTGCCTTACACGTTGCAGATACTTTCTCAGTTTCTCACTTGCTTTTTAAAATGAAAATCACACACACACACACACACAGACACTCTCAAACACACTCCTTAGTTTTTATGTATTCAAATTGCTTTGCTTGCTTTTTTGCTTAGAAAGTGTAATACCAGCCCAAGGTGAGCTAAATATTTATCCCTGTTTTTCTTGTTCTTTTTGTGATTTTATTTCTTACATTGAATTATTGAACTTATTTTGGTACATGGTGTTTGCTTAAGATCTGCTTCTACTTTATCATCCAGTGTATGAGACTTGAATCTCTTTTCCCAAAAATTTTGAAATATGGCACCTTTTTCATTGACTAAGTACGTAAACATATGTATATATATGATAGGGCCTTTTTATGGGTTTTTGGTTTAACCATTGATCTGATTTTGAGAAAATATTGTCTTAATCATTTAATATCTTTTCCATGAAGTTGTCTTTACATTATTTGCTTTCAGAATTTTATTGTTCAATTTAGAATGATTATTTTCTCAAATGAAGATGGGAGCCTGTTACATTTCTTAAAAGAGTAAAATTTTTTATTGTTTGAAATTTTATAAAACTTGGATATTTGCAAATTAACGTATTCAAAATATGATTTTTTTTCCAGGGGGATGGTGTGTTTCTTTATTATGTAAGTCACTTTTAAACAAAAACTCATACTAAAAACTTCAAAATTTTCTGTGCAAAATTATTTCATGGCATTTTAACATTTTAATATTAATAAAAGAATATTTTCCATTGTATTTTCTAACTAATCATTTATGGCGTAAGGAAAAAGACTGATATTTGTGTGTTCCTGTACTGAACTCTTTTGTTGGGTTCAAAAGATTTTCGGTGATTTCTTATGGGTTCTCTAGGAGACCATTTTATTATCAGGAAATAATGCTGTTTTCTTTCTTACCATCATTTATATTTCATTTATTTTTTTTCTTTCACTGTGTTAGCTGGACAGTCTGCAGAAGTGATTAAAAATAAGTGGCTACTGCAGGCATCCTCTTATTATCCCAGACCGCAGGAGGAGATTTTTCTAGGATCTAGTTTCGATTATTGCGTATCATTGGCATGAGAGATATTCTTTATCATATTTTCCTAGTTTGCTAGTTTTATTTTGATTTTTCTAATTTCTCTTGTGACTTTCTGTTTGACCCCTGGGCTGTTCAGAATTGTATTGATAACTTTCTAAATATTTGCAGGTTTTTCAGGTATCTTTCTGCTATTTGTTTCTAGTTTAATTTTATTGTGTTCAGGGAACATACTTTCTATGTCCTCTTAACTTTTTTGAACTGCATACTTTGTTTTAAAATTTAAATAGCCAATAGGCAGTGTACCTAGTGGCTCCTTGAATATGTATACCTTGGAGATGCCATGGATTTAGTTCTAGACCACTGCAGTAAAGCAAATACTGCAATAAAGCAGGATACATGATTTTTTTTTAATTTCCCAATGCATATCAAAGTTATGTTTACACTATACTGTAGTCTTCGTAAGTGTGCAGATGAGCATTGGCTTTCATAGCATTATGACTAATAAAACAACGTGAATACCTTAATTTAAAAAATGTTGCCCAAAATGTGAATGATCATCTGAGTCTTTATCCAGTCATAATCTTTTTGCTGGTAGAGGTGTTGCCTCGATGCAGATTGCTGCTAACTGATCAGGGTAGTGGTGGCTAAAGGTTGGGTGGCTGTTGCCATTTCTTAAAATAAAGCAATGAAGTTTGCCACACTGACTTTTACTTTCATGAAAGATTTCTCTGTAGCATACGGTGGTGTTTGATAGCATTTCACCCAGAGTGAAACTTCTTTCAAAATTGGAGTCAGCCCTCTCAAACTCTGCCACGGCTTTATCAGTTGAGTTTATGTAGTACTCTAAATCCTTTGTTGTCATTTCAGCAGCATTTACAGCATCTTCACCAGAAATAGATTTCATCTCAAGAAACTGCTTTCTTTGCTCATCCGTAGAAGCATCTCCTTATCCATTCAAGCCTTATCATGAGATTGCAGCAATTAAGTCACATCTTCAAGCTCCACTTCAATAATGGTTGTCTTACTGTTTCCACCACATCTGTGGGGACTTCCTCCATTGAAGTCTTGAATCCCTCAGAGTCATCCTTGAGGACTGGAATCTGGTTCTTCCAAACTCCTGTTAATGTTGCTATTTTGACCTCCTCTCATCAATCATGAATGCTTTAATGGCATTTAGAATGGTGAATCCTTTGAAGAAGGCTTTCAATTTACTTTGCCCAGCTCCATCAGAGGAATCACTGTCTATGACAACTATCACCTTATGAAATGAATTTCTTAAATAGTAAAGCTTGAAAGTAAAAATTACTCCTTGATCCATGGGCTGAAAAATGGACATTGTTGTATTACCAGGCATGAAAACAACATTTGTCTTCTTGTACATCTCCATCAGAGCTCTTGGATGACAAGATTTATTGTCATTGAGCAGTGATATTTTAAAATAAATCTTTTTTTTCTGAGTAGTGACTCTCAATGTTGGACTTAAAATATTCAGTAAACCATACTATAAACAGATGTGCTGTCATCCAGGCTTTATTGTTCCATCTTTACAGCACAGGCAGAGTAGATTTTGCATGATTCTTAAGGGTCTTAAGGATTGTCGGAATAGTTGATGAGCGTTTGCTTCAACTTAAAGCCACCAACTGTATTAACCCTTAAGAAGAGAGTCATCCTGTCCTTTGAAGCTTTGAAGCCAGGCATTGACTTCTCCTCTCCAGCCATGAAAGCCCTGGATGGCATCTTCTTCCAATAGAAGGCTGGTTTATCTACATAGAAAATCTGTTGTTTTCTGTAGCTACCTTCCTCCGTTATCTCTGCGAAATCTAGATAACTTGCTACAGCTTCTACATTAGCACCTGCTGCTTCACCTTACCCTTTTATGTCATGGAGATGGCGTCTTTCCTTACATCTCTTGAGCCAACCTCTGCTAGCTGTCAGCCTTCCTTCTGCAGCTTCCTCACTTGTTTCAGCCTTCATAGCATTGAAGAGAGTTAGGGCCTTTCTCTGGATTAGGCTTTGGCTTAAGGGATGTTGTGGCTGGTTTCATCTTCTGTCCAAACCACTAAAATTTTCTTCATATCAGCAGTAAGACTGTTGTGCTTTCTTATCGTTCAGGTGTTCACTGGAGTTGCACTTTTAATTTCCTTCAATAACTTTTCCTTTGCATTCACAACTTGGCTTACTGGCACAAGCAGCCTATCCTTCAGCCTGTCTCAGCTTTCAACATGCCTTCTTCAGTAAGCTTAATCATTTCTAGCTTTTGGCTTAAAGCTAGAGACATGCAACTCTTCCTTTCACTTGAACACTTAGAGGCCCTTGTAGGCTTATTAACTTGTAGGCATCATTTTAACATTGTTGTGTCTTGGGTAATAGGCGGGTCCAAGGAGAGGCAGAGAGACTGGGGAATGGCCAGTTGATGGAGCAGTGAGAACATACACACAACGTTTATTAAGTTCACTGTGTTACATGGGCACAATTAATGCAGCCCCAAAGCAATTACAGCAGTAAACACAAAGATCACTGATCGAAGATCACCATGACAGATATAATAATAATGCAAAAGTTTGAAATATTGCAAGAATGACAAAAAAATGTGTCAGACACAAGAAGTGAGTGCATGTGTTTGGAGAAATGGTGCCAAGATAGACTTGCTCCATGCAGAGTTGCCACAAACCCTTCATGTAAAAAGCACAGTATCTTTGAAGCTCGACAAAGCAAGGTTATACCTGTATTCATTTTCTGTTGCTGCATAACAAATTGCTACAAACTTAGCAGTTGACACAGTACTTACTGTGTTGTGGTTCTGTAGGTCAGAAGCCTGACACAGGTCTTACCTGGCTGTAATGACGACGTCAGCAGGTCTGTCTTCTGGAGGCTCCAGGGGAAAGTCTGTTTTCCTGCTTATTCAGGTGACTGGCAGAATTTAGTCCTGTAGCTGTCGTCATCATGTTCTTGTGAGCTGTCAGCTGAAGGCCATTCCCAGCTTTCAGAGGCCACCATGTTCTTTGGATAGGAGCTCTCTTTCTCCGTCTTGAAAGCCAGCAGGGGCAGGTCTGGTCTCATTTCCTGTCTCTCTCCTGCCTCTTCGGTTGTTCAGTACCTCTGAATTCAGCCAGAAGAGAGTCTCCATTGTTATGGGATTGTGTAATTAAATTCGAAAGAATCCTGCAGTAACCGAGGATAATCTCCCCATCTCAAAATACATAACCTTATCACATTTGCAGCATCCCCTTTGCCACATACAGAAACATGTACAGGTTCCAGAGGTTGGGGTGTGGCCATTTTACAGGGCCATTATTTCACCTGCCGTGCTGCCATCTTGGATAATTCAACTTTACACTGTATCGTCTTTTAAACTGGTGAAATTTTGAAGTGATAAAATTCTTAAAGTTCTTTTTAAATTTTTGTTATTATCATTTTCAGAGCTCTTCATTTGTATGTATAGATCCACTTTTAAGTTTTAACATTTCAGTATGGGTCTGAAGACAATGAATTCTCTCGGCTTTTGTTTTTCTGAAAAAAAAACTTTCTATGGCCTTCATTTTTGAAAGCTAAATTATTTCTCAATATGAAATTCTGGGTTGCACAGTTTTTTTTTTCTTTCAGTAGTGTAAAAATATCACTCCATGGTTTCTGTTGAGAAGTCTGCTTTAATTTTTATCTTTTATTCTCTGTGTGTAATGTTTTTCTACCCTCTGGCTGCTTTCAGGATTTTCTCTTTATCTTTGGTTTTCAGCAGTTTGAACATAATGTCTCAATTCTTTTTCTCCCTTTTCTTCTTTTTCTCAATATTTTATTTCTTCATGCTTATTCTTTCGTATCCGTATTCTTAATCATCCTAGATGAGTACTTTAGGCTTTTTGGATGTATGGTTTGTTGTTTTCATTATTTGGGGAAAATTCTTAACCTTTATTTTTTTCATGTATTTCTACTACCATGTTTATTCTTCCTTTTTCTTCTGCAATGCCAATTATATGTCACACTATTTGATACTGTCCTGTGGCTCCCAAATGCATTTGTCTGTTTTCATTCATTCTTTCTTTTCTCTTTCTTTTTTTTTCCTTACCTTTCTCCCTTCCCTCTGCTTCCTTCCCCTCACTTTCCTTTTCTTACCTCTTTTTTTCTTTCCTCTGCTTTTCTCCTCTTTGTGTTTTTGACTGGATAATTCGTATTGTGCTATCTGTAAGTTTCCTACAGATCGCTTAGTTTTCTCAAGTCTCCTAATAAGTCTGTCACAGGCTTTCTTTATCTCTCTTGCACTGATTTTTATTTCTAGCATTTGACCCTCTCTCTGCCTAAGTTCCCATTTGTGAATGCATGTTATCCACCTTTTCGTCTGGATCCTTTAGCATATTAAACACAGTCATTTTAAAGCCTCTGTCTGAGACTTCCAACGCCTGGGTCATCTCAGAGTCTGGCTGAGGTGATTGCTTTGACAGTGAAAGCTTGTGCCTCGTGTGTGTGTGTGTGTGTGTGTGTGTGTGTGTGTGTGTGTCTGTATGTGTGTATTAACTTTAATTTTTGTTATTAACAGTAGGAACTATTGACCTAAAGAAAGAAATTGAGGCAAAATTAATATAGTGAGTTTATTTGAGCCAAGGTTGAAGACAGCTGCCCAGGACACACTTTGAAGTTGCCTTGCAGAGTGCGCTATCTGGCCGTTGTTACAAGCAGATTTTATAAGGCAAAATGGGACGAGGGGAAAAGGGGTGGACTGATAGAAAGTTGTTTGACAGGAATTGTCATTGGTTTACAGAGAACATTGGTTAGTGATTGGCTGTGCAGTTTTGAACTATAGGGTATGAGTTAGGGTGTCTGGCGTGTGGCATTTTATGGCACTTGGCTTGGTTAGTGTAGAGCCCACATAGCAGGTGGCTTCGGAAGGTAGTTATTTAGCTCAAGGGGGAGAGTAAGACAGGGCTGCTGTCGCACACTACAACATCTCAGTCCTCCTCTGGGCCTGCTAATTAAAGAGGACTTGCATTCCTCAGAGAAAAAGTGTCTTTTCTTTCTCACTACTGAAGTGGGTAGCTTCTGGTGGCTGGCAGTGGGCACTGTTCTGTCAGGTCATCAGAAGGGCAGTTGAGCCTGCCCATCCAGGGTTGAACTGGGCTTGGATGTTCAGTGTAGCACTTCAGCTTTCAATTCTTCCGGCGATGGCCTGCCGGTTCCTTGTGCTTATGGCGGGAACTGGGACGCTGGGGGCTTTTCTCAGTGCTAGTGCCCCTGCTCAGCTTGCAGCCTCCTGCACCGTGGGCTGGGGGAGTCCCTGCCCACCTCCTCACCGCCCCCCCAGCAGTGGGCTGCTGCTGCTTCCCCCGCAGGGCTAGGCTTCTGGATGGGGAGGGGAGGGTCGCTCCATCTTCTGGTCCAGCCTCAGTCTTGGCGGTCCCTGTGTTTCTAGCCCCTCCCCCATGGTAAGGGACTGAAATTTTATTGGTGTGGGATTTTGGTCTCAGGACAATTTCCTGCCTCCCCTGGGGTAGAGGGTGTCCTCCTCTGTTCTTCCCCCAGCTGCACGGTGTTTCTGTCTGTCCCCTTGGTGACATCTGCTGCCCTTTCCCTATCAGCTTAAAGCCCAGGGCTTTCTTCAGAGGGTGGAAGCACTCAGGGGGGTTGGCTTCATGCCTGTTCACTCTGCCTGCACGCTCGGGGCACTTCTCTGGCCTCATGTCCTGCCCCTCATGTGAGCACCTGGTGCAGGCCCATGTTAGAGAGCCTATAAGTGGGTGTGGACTCTCTCAGCCCATCCTGATTTAAAGGCAGAAGAACACATGTAAACAGGCAAACAGGGCATTCTAGATTATGACTGTAAAGAGGAAAGAATTGAGGAACGGCGGGGTAGGCAGGACAGGGACACCGACTTTAGGTAGAGCGGAGGAACAGCCCGGAGGTAACACTGGTGCGGTGAGTTGAAGGTTGAAAATGACCCTGTCATCTTAAGAGTTGGGTGTAGGGAGGGCTTTTCATGCTGAGGAGATGGCAAGTACAAATCCCAGGGGCAGCAACGAGATGGGCCACTTCGAGGAGGAGAAAGTGTACCGCAGGCTGAAGCAGAGTGAGTCAGGGGAGATGGTGGAGAGGGAGGTTGGAGAGTTGCGAGTCAGGTGAGCCTGCAGTCTTTTGGCCATGTTATGATGCTTGAATTACATTCCATGAGGAATGGGAAGAACCTGGTGATGATCTGAATGTAGCTTCCTTTTGCTTGCTAAGTGAATTCCAGTCTCTTTTGCTTTGTGTTCAAGGCCCAGAGTAACCAGGTTCCAGAATACCTTTTCCATCCTATCTCCCACTCTACGAATAGGTGAACAATAAGGTTAGCTTCCTGCTCTTAGGTGAGTCTTACGCATTTTCCTGCTCACCTTGTTCACGCCGTTCCCTAACTGGAAGGTACTTGTCCCTCTCCGCCTGTCACTGTAGGCTCCAGTCAGATGTGCCGCTGCCACGAAACTTCTCCTAGGCATTTCCTCACCTCCATCTTCATCGATTGTTCCCACATCTATGTGGTAGCTTCTTGAGTATACCTGTTCCTCACACATTATTTGTTTAATTTGTTAATTAATTTTAAAATTTGTTTTATTTAATTACATTTTCTGTCTTGTGTGTTTAGTCTGGTTCTCTCTGCCAACTTTCACTACCTGTTTATAATCACACTCAACCCTCCCATATGCTAAAGAAGCCTTCCCTTACCCTCCTTTCCCCTGACTCTGACGTCTTATCTTTCTCTTTTCCTTTACAGCCACATCCCCAGAAGAGCGCCTTTATTTGCAGGCCCTGTGCGTCCTCATGCCCTCCCTCACCCCTTACTAGTGTATGATAGGGTTGTACCTCCAGACCCCCGCGGACACTGCTTTCAGAGATAATGATGTCTTCCTAATCCCAGTGACCACCAAGCCCAGGGACCTCTTGTTAATTTTCATCTGGGTATCTGAATGTGATATTCAGTACTATTGGCCACATCTTCCTTTTTAAAAGTTTCTAAACCCCCACTTCCTGGCCATTTTGCTGTCACATGTTTTGTCCCATCTTTCTGATTTCCCCTTGTTTCTTTTTGTTTCTAGCTCACCCCTAAGTGTAGGGATTACCCATCCTTCTCATGTCAGACCTCCTGTCTCCACAGCATATTCTCTTTGGCTTCTCATTTATGTCCTTTTAGAAAAACAAGTCTCACTGCGTATTCCCAGATCTGTGCCTCTAGCCCAGACCTCTCTCTGCTGGGAAGAAAAGAGAATGTGCACGTATACTTAATGTATCATAATTTTCATATTGCTATGTAATCTTTGTAATTATTTTAAATGGATGTATAATGTTATGTTAAGTGGCTGTGCCATAATTAGCCGAACCATTTTCCTATTGAAAATATCTTGTCCTGAATTTCCAGCTACAGTTTACAATTCTATGCATGTATGTTGAGTTTGAGATTCAGTGGAATGGAAAGTGAATGGATTGTGTTCTCTTCCAAGCTAGCTCAGTGCTCAGAGGAGAAACCTCAGCAGAATCTTTGGCAAACCTTTCTCAGGCTTTCTTGTTTTGAATCAGTTAAGAGGCCCACTGTCACTGCCTGAGTTCAGGGTAACTTTTTAACTCTTGCACAAACTACTGAAAAAAGCCTTCTGAATGGTCTTCCTGTCTGACCTCTTGACCTTCTGACCGAGCATGATCTCAACTGTTAGAAAACAGGTACTACTTGTGTTCCTAACGCCCGAAAGGGATCTGAAGTTTTTCACACTGACATGTCTCTGAGTAAATCTGAAAAGAGATTTCTTTGGAGGTTCACCTTCAATCAAGACAGGATTTTAAACACACTCTGAGTTGTGGTTTATCATCCCTACTACTTACCATAAGAATATTCTTTGTCACACCTTATTGACAACTAAGACGCACTCTTGAGCCTTTGAATCTGTTTGCTTTTAATCTGTTACTCTCTGGAAGTAATCCTGAAAAACAGCTGACAGTGATATTTCAAACTCCTTGGTGCTCTTCTTCAAAGAAACATAGAAGCCCTAATAAATAGATTTGTGCCTCGGAAAATAAAGTGTCAGTGACTTCACACAGAACCCGGGAATCTTATACTTCCCCAACTAGTCCACTTTTTCAATGAAGTGGCCCTTGTGGTCTTTCTAAGCTGTTCTTGACTACCTAACTGATGGAGAGCACTGGCTTTTCTTTCGAAGCCCAGGTCAGTGGTCTGACAGGGACAGTGCTGCTGATTTTGGTCCCTCTCCTGAGTGTGCTTTGTATCTGTTAAATGAAGTCGTGTTTGGATTTTTGATGTGTTGATATCTCAAGAGTTTCTGCCTGATTTTCAGTCATTACCAGTCGCACCCTGACAAGTGGAGAATACAGTTTTCAGTGGCTGGCTGACTCGTATTTTGAATCTTTCTCCTCCCTTCCCGATCTGACTGTAAGTCCTCCCTGTGTAAGGAGAGAGGGTTGTGCTTCAATGCTGGTGTGCGCCAAGTATGTCCAAACTTGGTAAGAACAAACAAACATACAAAATGACAGCATTTCTGGAATCAGGATGGTGAATAGAAAGCAGTGTCCTTCCCCTGAGGCAGAGGGTCGGCAGGGGCACTGGTTGGTGGGGTTGGTGGGGAGTGATCACATTACGGAGGCTCCATGTGAGTCCTTGGGCTGCCTTCCACGGCTTGGTCTTTCTCTTTGTTTCCTCTAATGTATTTTATATTTAGTTCACCTTAACAACAAATTGCCTTTCAAATGACGGAAAAGCACAAGTGCTGATGGTGAACAGCTGTCTCCTCCTCTCATACCAGTTTTATTTCTGCTTTGAAGCACTATGGTCTGTGCATCCTCTTAACTATGTGGTAGATCTAGCCACAAGGTTTGATGATTGTGCTCTTTTGTATAGATAAGAGGACAAGAGAAAATAACTCCAGTCACTCTTTAATAGATAGATTTTTTTGTTTGTTTGTTTGTTTTTTGGGTTTTTTTTTGGTTTTTTTTTTTTTTTTTTGAGACGGAGTCTCGCTCTGTCGCCCAGGCTGGAGTGCAGTGGCCGGATCTCAGCTCACTGCGAGCTCCGCCTCCCGGGTTTACGCCATTGTCCTGCCTCAGCCTCCTGAGTAGCTGGGACTACAGGCGCCCGCCACCTCGCCCAGCTAATTTTTTATATTTTTTAGTAGAGACGGAGTTTCACCGTGTTAGCCAGGATGGTCTCGGTCTCCTGACCTCGTGATCCGCCCGTCTTGGCCTCCCAAAGTGCTGGGATTACAGGCTTGAGCCACCGCGCCTGGCCTAATAGATAGATTTAAAACTAATCAAGATGAGGGTAAGTTTAAAAAACTATTCCAGGTGTTTCATTCTTTAAAAACCCAAGGGTCTGCTGCCTTCTACTCTAGGGCCTTGGCTCTCAAGGGAAGATATTTGTCTATAATTCCTAGCCTGACGGCTTAGCTGCCCACTCTGAGCCATTCAACCCCAGATCTTGAGAATCAAGGGGTGGAGAGTGAAAACCTGTGGGAAGGCAGGCACCTTGCTTTCACTTCCACCTCTAAAACGATAGTGCAGTATTCTTCTTACATACGCCTGCTATCGTTCCTCTGTTTGCATCTCTCTCATCCCCTCCACTAGCCTCTCCCCTCCTTACAATCACAAAAAAAGTCCTTGAATTTAGACTGATCCGAGGTCCAGGGTCATCTCACTACCTCCTCCCCTCCCAAGCACCAGTGGTAGAGTGGGCTTTATCCCTTGAACAAGGACAGTGAACCTGTTAAAGAAAGAAGATCCAACAAAATCCAGAAGAATGAACACAACTCAAAAAAGACTGTCAGGAGTATGTTCTCAGCTGAGTGCTGAGTGAGATCACCATTCCCCATAATCTCAGGCAGTAGAAGAGCCTTGAGAATGTGCAAGACAGGTTGAATTCTGCCGTAAAGGAAATATTACTCCAGAAACAGAAGTGTTTTTAAGTGCAGATCTAAAGATCATAAATGTATTTAAGCAAGAGCTCAAACTTAATATGAGACAATAAAATGAGATGAAATGGGAAATATGGAACTAAGGGAACAAAATGAGAACAAAATACTGTCGGTTGAAAACTAATGAATAAATACGAAACAGTAAAGAACTTAATGATGTGACAATTTAGTTATCAACATAAGAGAAAAGCTTTAGAAAACTGTAGAAAAAACAAAAGGTAAAAACCCGAAGAGAGGAAGGCAATTTAAATTATCGTTAGGGTGATCCAGAAAAAACATAATTGATGTCCGTAAAGAAAATAACCTTATTCCAAAAAAAAGTTGACCAGAAAACATATATGAAGATATCATAGAAGAAAAGTTTCTGAGGTGTAAACCAAATTGCCAGAAAGCAAAGGAGTATGCAAAGTGTTGAAGGTGATAGCACCACTCAAGTGTTAAGAATAAATGGAGAACTAAGTGTAAACAATGATACAGGTAGAATGTAAGTGTTACAAGCTTTGACAAATGAGAGAGGAGTCTATCTATATCTAAAATCAAAACATGTAGTTCAAAAGTTCCATTTAACATACCTGTTTTTCCAATTCTTAACACTCAGTAGTTTTTAGGAAATAGTTTCTCTTATAAAGAAATACGGATCTTAGGTTTAGCAGTTCCTTTATCTTAACTTCAATGTCATTTTCTTTTAAGTGCAAGGTTAAATTTTTTGTTGTTGTTGTTTAAATCATATATAGTATTTCTGGGTTGAATTTTTGCATTTTTCTTTGAAGTATAAGACATTGTTTAATTTTAAATAACATAACTCTATCTAAAAATAAAAGTTTCTCTTAAAATGTTTGTGAAACAGAGCAAAATAGGCATACCTACCTTGGCCAAGACTCCGGTTGAATAGGTCCTGAATGGGGTCTGACATGGGTAGATTATCTTTAAGTCCATGGTGTTTCAGCTCTGCCAGCTTCTCATCCAAGGGGTTTCTCATCTCTGTTTTTGTATTTACTTTAATAGCCTACTGGCTTTCACCTTTATGACACCCACATCTAGCTTTTGGAAGTGGGTAGAGAGAGACTACTCACCCCAGGTTGATGAGCATCATTTTTCACTTTGCCAACTTGCCTGATAGAGTTAATGAGAGTCAGAAAGTATATCATTGACTTTCTTACATTCATCTCAATAAGGGAAAACCAGTAGGAAAACGCTATTTCATGAGTGAGCGGATTGGAGAATAAAAAAAGATTTGTTAAAACATTTTGTAAAAGTGAATAATACTGATACTTTTTTCTATTATTCTTTAGCTCAAATATTTTAGTTATGAGACCCCCCTTTTGTTTTTTTTAGTATGGAGGGTAAATATATCTTTAATGGAATAGTATGCTTTTTTTCCCATTAAACTATGATATGAGAGCATATAAACTGAGGTCAGAATATGACTAGAATATTTCTAATGTAAATTTTATCCTCAATAAGTAGTTATTACAGTATAGACATTTTGGTCTAACATGAATTTCAAATATGTACATTGCAACAGCTATTTGAAAATAGTGGAGAATTAAGTAGTTGGCTTTCTACAAATAGAGTAATATACGGTTGAATAATTTTTATTCATATGCCCAACAATCCAACAAATGGAAACCAAACTAAATCATGGCAAGTAATTGTTGCTCAAAAATACAGTAGTTGATAGATTGTGGGCATTGTCACTTAAATACTGATTTATTTCCAACACAGCTAGAAATGAAGGTGATTTCATTTCTCTTGCAATAAGTTTTACCTTCTTTCTGCCTATCTCCCTACCTGCCTACCTGCCTTACCTTTGCTAATGACAAAGACACATAGCCATTGAATATTTTGTTGAGTTACAATGGTGATTTTTTTAAACCAAGGCCCGTTACAACCTTATGACTTTTAAATTTTGTTGGTAAGAAACCAAAAATAAGTGAATTATTTTAGTTTCATAATTTTCTGTTCATTGATACAATTGCTATATCAGCAATACTTCATGGCTGTCCTGACTATGGTCTGCTCTAGAAATTATATTAGCAGCCCCTTTTCTAATGAAAAGATCAGTTTTGCATACTTAGAAATTTGCTGAAAAGTTTGTTTTAAAAGATCCTTAATGAGATAAGACCGTCAAATACTCAGCATTAAAGGGTTGACTTTTCTTCTGTTTTTTTGTTTTGTTTTGTTTTTTTGTTTTTTGAGATGGAGTCTCACTCTGTCACCCAGGCTGGAGTTCAGTGGCACTTTCTAGGCTCACTGCAAGCTCCACCTTCTGGGTTCATGCCATTCTCCCGCCTCAGCCTCCCGAGCAGCTGGGACTACAGGTGCCCACCATCACGCCCGGCTAATTTTGTTTTTGTGTTTTTAGTAGAGACGGAGTTTCACTAAGTTAGCCAGGATGGTCTGGATCTCCTGACCTCGTGATCCACCTGTCTCGGCCTCCCAAAGTGCTGGGATTACCGGCATGAGCCACCGCACCCAGCCGAATTTTCTTCTTTTTGGCCAGCCTTCTCAGACTGTTGTGTAGACAGAGTCCTCAGGTATTGTTACCAAGCCAGTCTAGGTCCATTTGCCTGCACGCAATGAAAAACCAAACACCGAATCACTGGATTTTTATAGAGAGAAAGGCAAGGCAGCCATGCAGGAGATGGGCTCAATTCTGTCTTCCCTTACCAGCTCAAAGCAGTATCTAAAAGGAAGAGATGCTGGAGGAGGGGTTTCGGGGTTGGTTAATGATTGTTGGAAAGGGAGGGGAAGTTTGGAAAGTCCCTTGAGCAGGCACAGTTGTCTCTTCGTGCTTCTTCATGGGTTGCCTTTGCAAATTCGGAGGGAGTTGGTGTGAAACCTGTGGTGAAAATACTGGCTGTGATGTCAGGAAGTCCCTCATCTGTCAAGAAATCTATTCTGTGCAGATCCCCATCAACCATACTAGTTCCAACCGGCTTCAACCAGTCAACCAGTTTTGTTACAAGCAGAGGGAATTCTAACAAGCTGTTTTCCTTATCTGCAGTGCTGTAAGACAAGCTCAAAACTTCTTGTTAGTTACCAGTTTCTTTAACCCTGTGGAGCACTGTTTAAGCATGAGAGTGAAAAGGGGAAAGATAATTGAGTTTTGAAAGCTCTGGTTCCAGGATGTTGATTTCTCAAGAAAGGAACATAAGCATTCTAGAAATGCACACTTAGGTCTTTGCATGAGTGTTTCAGTAGATTTTGATTGGCAACATTGTTCAATTTCTGGAACACAGAAATGCAGTTTTATTTAAAAAATAGCCTTTCCTTAAACTACTTTCTTCACTTGTCATAATGTCCTTATGATAATAATCTTAATTTTCAAAAAAGTATAGTTGGTGTATGTACAATGTTACCAATTGTTTGTTGTTGTTTTTTTTAACAGAAATCTTAGAGGCTGGTGTTAAAGGAACTTCGGAATCCCTTAAAGGTGTGAAACGCAAAAAGGTCGTAACTGAGAATCACCTGAAAAAAATACCAAAATCCCCACTGAGAAATCCTCTTCAGGCAAAACATAAACAAAATACAGAAGAGTCATCTTTCGCCGTTCTTCATAGTGCTTCGGAGTCTCACAAGAAACAGAATTATATTCCTGTAAAAAATGGGAAGCAGTTTACCAAACAAAACGGAGAAACACCTGGAATAATTGTCGAAGCCTCAAAATCCGAAGTATCTGTCTCCCCAAAGAAGCCCTTGTTTCTGCAGCATCCATCTGAACTGCGCAGATGGAGATCTGAAGGCACTGACCCTGCCAAATTCAGTGTCCTCGATGAACAATGTGACTCAAGTTCCTTGTCAAGTAAAACCAGGACTGACAATAGCGAATGCATCTCTTCTCATTGTGGCACTACGTCCCCCTCCTATACAAACACCGCATTCGATGTCTTACTGAAAGCAATGGAGCCAGAACTGAGCACCTTGTCACAAAAGGGCTCATCTTGTGCAATTAAGACAGAAAAACTGAGGCCAAATAAAACTGCACGTTCCCCTTCCAAATTAAAAAACAGTTCATTTGATGCCTCAAATCAGACTTCACAGGAATTGGTTGCTGAATCACAGTCTTCTTGTACCTCATACACAGTCCATGTGTCTGCTGCTCAGAAGAATGAGCAAGGGGCAGTGCAGTCAGCTTCTCATTTGTATCATCAACATGAACACTTTGTTCCCAAATCCAACCAACATAATCAACAGCTTCCAGGGTGTTCAGGTTTCACAGGATCCCTGACAAATCTGCAAAATCAAGAGAATGCCAAACTTGAACAGGTTTATAATATAGCAGTGACATCATCTGTAGGCCTAACTTCACCTTCCAGTAGATCTCAGGTTACTCCTCAAAACCAGCAAATGGATTCTGCTTCACCTTTGTCAATAAGTCCAGCTAATTCTACACAGTCGCCCCCCACGCCAGTCTATAATTCAACTCATGTTGCCTCTGTTGTTAATCAAAGCGTAGAGCAAATGTGCAATCTTCTTCTGAAAGATCAGAAGCCAAAAAAACAAGGAAAATATATTTGTGAGTATTGCAATAGAGCATGTGCAAAGCCTAGTGTGCTTTTAAAGCATATCCGCTCCCACACTGGAGAGCGACCCTATCCCTGTGTGACTTGTGGATTTTCATTTAAGACTAAAAGTAATCTGTATAAGCACAAGAAATCCCACGCACATACTATCAAACTGGGTCTTGTCTTGCAGCCAGATGCTGGTGGCTTGTTCTTGTCCCACGAGTCCCCCAAAGCACTTAGTATTCATTCAGACGTAGAAGACAGTGGGGAGAGCGAGGAGGAAGGCACCACTGATGAGAGACAGCATGACCTGGGTGCCATGGAGCTGCAGCCTGTGCACATAATAAAGAGGATGTCAAATGCTGAAACTTTACTAAAATCAAGCTTCACTCCAAGCAATCCAGAAAATGTGGTAGGTGACTTTTTGCTACAGGACAAATCTGCAAAATCACAAGCTGTGACAGAGTTACCAAAAGTTGTGGTCCACCATGTCACCGTGTCCCCCTTAAGAACTGACAGTCCAAAGGCCGTGGATCCCAAGCCTGAACTTCCTAGTGCACAAAAGCAGAAGGACCTTCAGGTGACAAACGTACAGCCACTTTCAGCCAACGTGTCCCAGGGTGGAGTCTCCAGGTTGGAGACTAATGAGAAGTCCCACCAGAAAGGTGACATGAATCCACTGGAAGGAAAGCAAGACTCTCATATAGGAACGATACACGCCCAGCTACAAAGGCAGCAGGCTACTGATTACTCCCAAGAGCAGCAAGGAAAGCTCCTGAGTCCTCGAAGTTTAGGAAGTACAGATTCTGGTTACTTTTCACGTTCTGAAAGTGCCGATCAAACAGTGAGTCCACCAACACCCTTTGCCAGAACATTACCCAGCACAGAACAAGACTCTGTAAGGAGTAACGGACCCTCTGCAGCTCTTGTCACCACGTCAACACCCTCTGCTTTGCCCACAGGGGAAAAGGCATTGCTTTTACCAGGTCAGATGCGCCCACCTTTGGCCACAAAAACACTCGAGGAGCGGATATCGAAGCTTATCTCAGACAATGAAGCTTTGGTAGATGACAAGCAACTGGATAGTGTGAAGCCGCGGAGAACCTCACTGTCAAGACGAGGAAGCATTGATTCCCCCAAATCATACATATTTAAAGATTCTTTCCAGTTTGATTTAAAACCAGTGGGACGGAGAACAAGTTCAAGCTCTGATATACCGAAGTCCCCTTTCACCCCTACTGAAAAATCAAAGCAAGTGTTTCTTCTGTCCGTACCTTCACTTGACTGTTTACCTATCACAAGAAGTAATTCCATGCCGACCACAGGTTATTCAGCAGTACCTGCAAATATAATACCTCCTCCTCATCCACTAAGAGGAAGTCAGTCATTTGATGACAAAATTGGCGCTTTCTATGACGATGTCTTTGTATCAGGACCTAACACTCCTGCGCCCCAGAGTGGACATCCCCGTACACTTGTGAGACAAGCAGCCATAGAAGATTCTTCAGCAAATGAAAGTCATGTTCTTGGTACTGGACAGTCCCTGGATGAGAGCCACCAAGGATGCCATGCTGCTGGTGAAGCCATGTCAGCGCGGAGCAAGGCATTGGCACAAGGCCCACATATAGAAAAAAAGAAGTCTCATCAAGGGCGAGGGACAATGTTTGAGTGTGAAACTTGTAGAAACAGGTATAGGAAACTGGAAAATTTTGAAAATCATAAGAAATTTTACTGTTCTGAGTTACACGGACCAAAAACAAAGGTAGCCATGAGAGAACCTGAGCACAGCCCTGTGCCCGGCGGTCTGCAGCCGCAGATTCTACACTACAGAGTTGCTGGGTCCTCTGGCGTCTGGGAACAGACGCCCCAGATAAGAAAAAGGAGGAAAATGAAAAGTGTTGGGGATGATGATGAACTTCAGCAAAATGAAAGTGGAACTTCTCCAAAAAGTTCCGAAGGCCTTCAGTTTCAGAATGCTCTGGGCTCTAATCCCAGTTTGCCTAAACATAATGTTACCATAAGAAGTGACCAGCAGCATAAAAATATACAGTTGCAAAACTCCCAAATTCACCTTGTTGCCAGGGGCCCTGAACAGACCATGGATCCCAAGCTGTCGACCATCATGGAGCAACAGTTAAGTTCAGCAGCCCAGGACAAGATAGAACTGCAGAGACACGGGACTGGAATCTCCGTCATCCAGCACACCAACTCCCTGAGCAGGCCCAGCTCATTTGACAAGTCTGAGCCCTTTGAAAGAGCCTCCCCAGTTTCCTTCCAGGAGCTGAACAGAACAGGGAAGCCTGGGTCTCTGAAAGTGATAGGAATCTCCCAAGAGGAAGGTCACCCTTCTCGGGACGGGTCTCATCCTCACCAGCTTGCACTATCAGACGCTCTCAAAGGAGAACTTCAGGAAAGCTCCAGAAAGAGTCCAAACGAACGACATGTGTTAGGACAGCCCTCAAGACTTGTCCGGCAGCACAACATCCAAGTTCCAGAGATTTTGGTCACAGAAGAACCAGATCGGGACCTGGAAGCTCAATGCCATGATCAAGAAAAGTCAGAGAAGTTCAGTTGGCCCCAGCGTAGTGAAACCTTGTCAAAATTGCCAACAGAGAAGCTGCCACCCAAAAAGAAAAGGCTCCGTCTGGCTGAGATAGAACATTCCTCAACAGAATCGAGCTTTGATTCCACTCTCTCCAGGAGTCTAAGTAGGGAGAGCAGTTTATCTCACACTTCAAGTTTCTCAGCCTCTTTAGACATAGAGGACATTTCGAAAACAGAGGCTTCCCCCAAAATCGATTTTCTAAATAAAGCCGAGTTTCTTATGATTCCAGCTGGCTTGAACATGCTGAATGTTCCTGGAAGTCACCGGGAAATGAGGCGTGCTGCATCAGAACAGATTAATTGCACGCAAACATCAATGGAGGTGTCTGATCTCAGAAGCAAATCATTTGATTGTGGAAGCATCACCCCACCCCAGACAACACCACTTATTGAATTGCAGCCTCCATCTTCACCTTCTCGAGGGGGAGTGACTGGGCACGTGCCTCTCTTAGAAAGAAGGAGAGGCCCACTGGTACGGCAGATATCTTTAAACATAGCCCCAGATAGTCATCTGTCTCCTGTAAACCCAACATCTTTCCAAAATATTGCTCTTCCCAGTGTGAACGCAGTGCCATATCAGGGGCCTCAGCTCACTAGTACATCTTTAGCTGAGTTTTCTGCAAATACTTTGCACTGTCAGACTCAGGTTAAGGATCTACAGGCAGAAATGTCAAACTCCAGCTCTACCAGCATCTTTCCTGTTCAACAGCTCTGTGACATCAATTTGTTAAATCAAATCCATGCACCCCCTAGCCACCAGAGCACACAGCTATCTCTGCAAGTGTCTACGCAGGGTAGCAAACCAGATAAAAATTCTGTTTTATCTGGGCCTTCTAAAAGTGAGGATTGCTTTGCTCCCAAATACCAATTGCATTGTCAGGTTTTCACTTCAGGCCCGTCTTGCTCTTCTAATCCTGTGCATTCTTTGCCAAATCAAGTTATTTCAGATCCAGTTGGACCAGATCGTTGTGTGACATCAGCAGCGTTACCAACCAAATTGATTGATAGCATGTCTAATTCGCATCCTCTGCCACCACCAGAGCTCAGGCCGCTTGGAAGTCAGGTGCAGAAGGTGCCATCGTCATTCATGCTGCCCGTACGCCTGCAGAGTAATGTTCCTGCTTACTGTTTTGCTACGCTCACATCCCTGCCACAAATACTAGTGACCCAAGATCTGCCCAATCAGCCAATTTGCCAGACTAATCACAGTGTAGTGCCAGTCAGTGAAGAACAAAATTCTGTGCCAACATTGCAAAAAGGTCATCAGAATGCTTTGCCAAACCCAGAGAAGGAATTTGTTTGTGAAAATGTGTTTTCAGAGATGGGCCAAAATTCTTCTCTATCAGAATCCTTGCCCATAACTCAGAAAATATCTGTTGGTCGACTTTCACCTCAACAAGAATCTTCAGCTTCGAGTAAAAGGATGCTTTCCCCAGCAAATAGTTTAGACATCGCCATGGAAAAGCACCAGAAGCGGGCCAAAGATGAAAATGGAGCTGTTTGTGCAACAGACGTGAGCCCTTTAGAGCCTTTGAGTCCGAGAGCTAATGAAGCTAGTAAACAGAAGAAGCCTGTTTTAGTGAGGCAGGTTTGTACTACAGAGCCCCTGGACGGTGTGACGTTGGAAAAGGATGTTTTTTCTCAACCTGAAATTAGTAGTGAGGCTGTTAATTTGACAAATGTTTTGCCAGCTGATAATTCGTCAACAGGATGCTCTGAATTTGTCGTTATAGAACCTATAAGTGAATTGCAGGAATTTGAAAACATCACGTCATCCACATCATTAACTCTTACGGTTCGAAATTCACCTGTCCCTTCAGAAAATACTCATATTTCTCCTTTGAAGGGTACAGACAATAACCAAGAAAGGAAGTCTCCAGGGATTAAAAATCAAGGTGACAAAGTAAACATCCAAGAGCAAAGTCAACGGCCAGTCACTTCTCTTTCATTGTTTAGCATCAGGGACACCCAGCAGCTGGCTTTCCCTAGCCTGAAAACCACAACCAACTTTACATGGTGTTATCTCTTAAGGCAGAAGTCGTTGCATTTACCTCAGAAGGACCAGAAAACTTCAGCCTATACTGATTGGACAGTAAGCTCCAGTAATCCAAATCCACTCGGTTTGCCCACAAAAGTTGCACTCTCTCTCCTTAATTCAAAACAGAACACTGGAAAATCACTATATTGTCAAGCAATAACTACCCATTCCAAGTCAGATTTATTGGTCTATTCAAGCAAGTGGAAAAGCAACTTAAGCAAGGTACTTGAAATACAATTTATCTTCAGATGGTTTGTGCAAATTTGTTTTAATGTGTCTTGATACCTTTAAATATTTTAACTGGAAATATTTTAATTTTGAGTGACAAATTGTGCTTTAAGTGTCTTATTTGAAAGACAGGGTGATATATTTACCCCAGGAGTTACATCGATAAAAGTTACCGGGAGTCTTTCTGTGATTCTATCTTGAAAGATTTTAGAAATAATTTACCCTGAGCACTTTTTTTTTCTCAGCTAACTGTGTAAGTCTTTATTTAGTAGTACAGATGATCATGGTTTTACTTTAATGTGTTACTTATATTAAGGTTTTGTTTTTCTTGTTAAGTGAAAGGAAATCATGGTTATGCTTTGTTCCTGCTAATGCAGGGAAACAGGTGTAGATAATCAAAGATAGCTGCATTTCATGCTGAAATATAAGCAGAAAGCCATTTAGACTTGTCTTGAGCTTATTAACTACATGCCCCTGCCATGCCCATTCCAACTCTCTTCCATTGTTGCTGTGAGAGCCATTAGCACTAGAGAGAAGTTTCACAAAATAATTCAAATCAACTTGATAAGTTGATTTGGTCAAGATTTATAAAGTAATTTAAGGTCATGAAACTATAATTTGGGGTAATTTGTGGAATCAGTCTCATTAGAATTATCAGTTTTATAAAATGGGGGAAGTCATTTACGTGATTAGAATAATAGGTAAGGATATCACGTTGGACTCTGGATATTCAGAAGTATTTGGCCTCAGCAGATTCATAAGCATGCAACACAGGTTAATAAACATTTACAGATCTGTCAGTAGGAAAATATTGCAGTATGAGTATTACCATAGAAGTGTGAACAATTATAAAGAAGGAAGTTTCTAACATTGCTAGTAGGTGGAAGAGATAAGAATTCAGCAAAGATACTCCAAAGGTGGTGATACTTTAGCTAAGTGTTCAAAATTTTTTTTAAAAAAGATAGGGATTTTTTCAGGCAAAAAGAATAATTTTTTTTTTTTTTTTTTTTTTTTTTAAAGACAGAATCTCACTCTGTCGCCCAGGCTGGAGTGCAATGGTGCAATCTTGGCTCGTTGCATACTCCACCTCCAGGGTTCAAGTAATCATCCTGTCTCAGCCTCCCGAGTAGCTGGGATTACAGGGGCCCACCACCATGCCTTGCTAACTTTTTATATTTTTGGTAGAGACACGTTTCGCCATGTTGGCCAGGCTGGTCTCGAACTCCTGACCTCAGGTGATTCACCCACCTCGGCCTCTCAAAGTGCTGGGATTACAGGTGTGAGCCACCGCACCCAGCAAGAATAAAAAAAATTAATAATACACGAAATGACATGGAAATGAGAATAAACTTGGTTCATTTAAAGAACTCTGAAGAGTCTGGTCTGGTTAAAAAGTGCTGTAAAGTTGGAAACGTAGGTAAAAACCAAAGCATGTGTATGGTGGTGGAGAACCAATGATACTTTCTCAGTGAAGGAAAGTGCATCCAAACCACCTGTGGAATTTAAGTTCTCAAGCTCTAAATCTACTAAATCCTGGAAGATAAGACCTAATCGTTAGAATTTAAACAAATCTCCATGTATGTTCCTGAAGTGCTTGTGAGAAGTGGCTCTCCTTGAGTACCAAATGCCTTGGAAGAAATGTCTGGAAATGTATATCTAGATTTGGAGCTTAGGAGAGAGCTCTGGGTGGAAGTGTGTAGAGTAGAGATTCTTTAGCGCATAGTTGTGATTAATGAGATTGCTCAGGATATAAAGAAGAGGAGAGAGCCTAGACTGGATCCTGGGGATCATTACTATTTAAAAAGTTGAATGGATGAAGAAAGTCCACACTCCGGTGTGGAAACTGAAAGAGATTGATCATAGAGGAAGGAGAAGAATGAGCAGAAAGTGGCATCACACAAAACATGGAAGAAGATATTCAAGGAGAGTTGTTAGGTCAAATAAAGTTGAAGGCAAATGGGTATATCTGGACTGTGCAGATCACTGGAGAGTTGAGTCTATGAGCAAGTGGCTATGGAGGATGGATTACTGGACTTTTATCCACAACCCAAATGTTAATGCATTTATGATTCATAGTGGGAAAGAACAGATATATGCTATGAAGTAAAAGGATTTCTAGGTGAAACATGGCATCTTCAACATATAATCCATAGAGTACTAAAGCATGTAAAGACTAAGATTTTGGCATTTAGCTCATTGATAACTTTGGCAAGTAGAAGCCAGATTTAATAGTGCGAAAGTGAGCAAAAGATAAAGGGGAATTTGATATTGAAAATAAAGAGGATTACTGTTGAAGGGATAAAGTCAAAGGAAGGTGTGTGCATATATTCCAAGTTATGCGGAAGCCAATCTGTTTGCCAGGAAAAGAGAAGGAAAGGTTGCATCAGTAGCTCTTCCCACTGCCTTTTTGAGGAATGTGGAGCAGCAACTTTTCTTTACTCCTGCCTGTGTAAGGATGGGCCTCCCAAGGTACTATTCTGAGACCACACAGACCCCTCTCCATATTGAATAGACTCTTATCTCTTAGTATTATTAAGACATTTCAGCACCACAACTGTCTGCTTGACCATATAATTTCTTTAAAGAGGTTTGCATAAAAGAAGCCCTTGGTAGGAAAAGTTGTGCATTGCATTGGATTCAGCCAGATGATTAGAGTTTGAGTGTTTGCTTAACACTCGCCCTGGGACAAGGAACTTCACCCTGAGAGTGCCGTTCCTCACTGGGATGTATAGTCCACCTGTGCTGCCTGCCTCACAGGGACCCGAGAAAATAGAATGGCACCATAAGTGAGACAACGTACTGTCAAAGGGGTGGTAGCATAAAATCTTACATAAAATCACAAGGTGATATTATTATATTGTTCCTATAGGAAAACCACACATTTTTTTATCATTTTGATTTTGATGTTCATTACCTTTTTTTCCAAAGACTTAATTGTTACCAAGCCAAAACCTAACTTTTTGGCTAGACCTGGATGTCACATTTAACAGTATTGAGTAAACTTTTGAGAAGATAGAAATAATTACGGTTTTAGCTGGGCATGGTGACTCATGCCTATAATCCCAGCACTTTGGGTGGCTGAGGCGGAAGGATCACTTGAGGTCAGGAGTATAAAACTAGTCTGTGCAACAGAGCAAGACCCCCATTTCTACAAAATTTTAAAAGTAGTCAGGTGTGGTGGCTCACGCCTGTGGTCCTAGCTACTCAGGAGGCTGAGGTGGGAGGACCTCTTGAGCCCAGGAGTTTGAGGCTGCAGTGAGCTATGGTTGTACTACTGCACTCAAGCCTGGGCGATAATGAGACCCCATCTCAAAAAAGATTTATGATTTAAAATAGTGGAGGAAGAAAAAGTAAAATAATGGGAAATGGGGCTTATGCTTTACTTTATACAGCACTGAAGCTGAAGGAGACTTAGTGATGTTTTTAAGGGGTATGAGGCATTATTTTACCAAAAGGGGTAACTAGCTCTTTTCCATCTCCAAAAGTAAACTCTTTTAAGAAATGTATTTAAACGGTAGTATGAGTGGTTGGTTAAATGGAAGAAAAAATATTTAGTCTACTAAAAAAAGTTTCTGGTAAACTTATGAAATACCATGGTGTAGGAGGTTGTAAAGCCTTTAGTTGGGGGTGTCAGTGACCTGTGGTGGAATTTTAAAGTAACATAAGATTTATCATTTTGCTGTGATTGAGACAGATTCATAAGGGAGGAGATAAAGCAAATGCCCTTTGAACCTATTACTACTTTGAAATGCATTTCGTTGACCATATGCTCTGTACTCTGCCGTGTTTTAATTTCCGGTGAAAGATTAGCATGTTTGTGTTTTCAGTTTTATTAAATTAGTTTCTCTCTTTTTTCCTTTCAGAGAGCATTAGGTAATCAAAAGTCCACAGTAGTTGAATTCAGCAATAAAGATGCCTCTGAAATTAACAGTGAGCAAGATAAAGAAAATTCCTTAATCAAAAGTGAACCAAGAAGAATTAAAATATTTGATGGAGGGCAAGTACAAATTTTACTTCTTAAATGTACATTTAAACTTACTTTTTAAATGTACATTTGCTTTCATGTGAATGAAGACTTAGCGCCAATTTAATATCAATGTTGCAAGGTTTCTTAGCATATTAACAGAATCTCCATAGCAAAATATGTTAGCATTATGTTAAATAATTTTATTTTGATGGAGAAATGATGACTATTTGGGAAGTACTATACAACCTTGAAGGCAGCTGAAAACTAAATTATTAGAGTGAACCTTGGTTTTCACATTGATTTACAATAAGGAATGACCTAGAGAATCTGCTCTCAGATGAATTCATTGCCCATTTGATATCTTTGTGTATTTCGTTGTGAGCAAAAACATCATAAAAGCCAATTATAGTTATAGTAAAGCTCCAAAATATTTCAGTACTTAAAAATTATTGTGATTGAATCTAGCAATGAAGAAAAAAATTTAACCAATGACTTAGAAACAGGAAAGTATTTTAAAATTACATACAGTAGTGGAGTGCAGTGGTGTGCGCCTGTAGTCCCAGCTGTTCAGGAGGCTGAGGCGGGAGGATCATGTGTGCCCGGGAGGTTGAGGTTTTAGTGAGCTACGATTGCACCACTGTGCTCCAGCCTGGGCATCGGAGCAAGACTGTCTCTAAAAACAAAACAAAACAAAGTATAATATTGCAAAAGTTTGTTTGATTGGAATTAGCTGTATTAAGTATTGATGTAAAAAGTTGGAATATTCTGTTACTTACACATGCATAAAATTGTTATTGGTTGAGTATAAAAGTTGTGCCTTGTTTTATTTTTGGTTTGAATTTTAATCATCATTATTTTCTTAAAGACATAGTGTCCAATCTCCCTATTCATTTTTTTTTCTTTAAATTAGATATAAGTCAAATGAAGAGTATGTATATGTCCGAGGCAGGGGAAGAGGAAAATACATTTGTGAAGAATGTGGAATACGTTGTAAGAAACCTAGCATGTTAAAGAAACACATACGAACTCATACAGATGTCCGCCCCTACCACTGCACTTACTGTAACTTCTCCTTTAAGACTAAAGGTATGAGATGCACATTGCTTCAAGGTCCTTTTTGTGTGTATTTAGGTGCTGGAGCTAAAACCCAACTATGCGTTTTCTTTGACCAACGAAATAGTAGCTTAAATAGACTAATGTAAATTACATTTTGTCAATGTTGTAGTCTTATTGCTTTATATAATTTTAGAACCATTGGAAAATTTTTAATTGTACACTTTTAGAATAAATATATAATAAATATAATATTTTTAAAAGAGCAACTGCCCTTTTTAAAAAATTTAACTCCTTAAATTGCAGTTGTACAACATGATTAATATACCTTTTCAAAAATATTTAATTTGGGGCTGAAGAAGAAAAAGAAATTTTCATGATCACAAGTAAATTCACTGGGTGTTAAAAGATTGAAGAAAGATTTAAAATAATAACTATAGTAAACTTCTATAATAATTACACTTCTGTTTTATTGTCTAATTTTAGGCATACATAGCCATTTTTTTCATGATGCTTTTTTTTACACTAATACTGTTAAATTTTAGCTTCAAACATTTTCTATAGTTTCTATTAATGTTTATAAAGAAGTCTCAGAACTAATCATTAAAATTATATTTAGGACCCTTTCTGGTTTTTTAAATATGTTTTTATTTATAAGCCTTACTCATAGTTAATTTTACCCTGTACAAGTTTCTTGATACACGTAATAGATATACTACTTTAAATGTTTGCTTCTTCCGTTAGGCTCCTTTTTCAGGAGCAATTTGTTACTTGAGATTTTGATTTTTATGCCACTCTGTAAAAACCAAGGATCTTAACAAAGCAAGGTAATTGTGAAAACATGTCTGAGAAAACAGTATCTGTAAAAAAAGAAAAAAAATTTAATTGATTTTTAAAAATAGAAACAACTTTTGTCCTTGGAGTTAACATTTACTTTTTTCGTATGTTGATTGTCTTTGCAGTTTTTGTTTTAAAGATTGATCAACTCCTTGGCAAAATTTATTACATTTTTTGGCTAGTATTTATGGGCATTTAAAGAGAGTTATAACTTGTAACAACTACATGCTTCAAAGTAGTGCTCTTTTAGTGCCAATGGTGTCTGAAACAAGAATGAGGGACAAACAAAATATTCTTCAGATGGCTTTGAATATTTCAGGAAAGTTTCAAGCAATGAGAGAGGCTGGGAGGGATACTCAGGATGCAGTTCTTTAGTTGTGATGTAGAACCTCCCTCTGTAGTTGGAGGTTGAGTTTAAAGATGATTTTCCTTCCTGGTCCTGAGGGAGGACTCTGATAGGGTAAAGTACTTTGGTCTTTTAACTGAATTTATTGCTTTGTCACCTGTTTTGATCCTATGATTAAGAAACATCTATTAACTTCCTTTAAGACAAGAAGTATATTTAGAAAGCTAATAATACTAATAAAAGATTATCATGTACAAGAGGTTGTTATCAAATACAAGAAGAGCAACATACAATGGGAAATGGGTATTTCTCAATAGAAAGAAGAAAAGGAATCAGGGTATTTAAAAAATATTTATGAAATAAGGGCAAAAAAGGAAGGACAACCTAGATGTGGTAAACCAAATGAAACTACAGAGATTTCTTGGCAAGGAAAAATATGATGAGTCACAGAGTGTTAATCTTAGTGAAATAACTCAAAGATTTTAGATAAATGTTAACTAAATGGTGGACAGTTCATAACGACCCTTGAAGAGTGAGCATTGCCTGTTAGCACTTTTCGTGTCTTACATATCTCTAATATGCTGTATATCTGAATTTGCATTAAATTTTTTGTTTTGTAAGATGTCATGTGGAATTATATGATAAATATGTATTTGAAGGGGGCTATCCTTGCTGAGGAGACTGGTGAAAAAATATTAGAAATTCAGGATTTCCTTATTCTTGGCATGACACTTCTCATTTTTTATGGTCAGCTTCCTTTTTGAAGACTACTTTTTATGAATCTATGTAAAACAGATTCCACAGCACCTTTTAAAGGTTGTTAAATAATAGTAGGCCTTTTTTTCAGTTAGGCCCCAGATTTTCACCTTCTCTGATTTACTTTATATCCTCCACTTATTATTGAACGTGTCTGGTTACTAACAGAAGGAAATAGTGATGTGATGGCATGCTGTATAAATACGGTATGCAAAGACAGCAAAACGCTATCAGACAAATAATCTGTAGAGCTAAAACTTGATGCTTCTGATGGTAATGCTTACAAATCCATAATTCATTATTTGCCTTCTGAGTTTATTTTCTGAGTACATTTTCAAAGTAATTTTAATTGATTTGTTTTCATGATTCTGCTTTAAAGGTCAGTCAGCAGAAAATACATAGAGAGCTTGTATCTCTTCAAGATTTAGTCTCATTTATATCACAGAAAGCTAGACTGTGTGTAGCTGTAGGAATCCAGAGACAAAACCTCTCATGCTTTCCAGAGGATTCAGATAAATGTTTATTAAATCTATCAGAAAAATTATTTATTAAATTAACACACAAGATTTATAAAATTGCTAGGAGATAATTTGCATTTCAAGCACACTTTAAATATTTTGTATATTGAAATGCAGATTTTTGTTTATTTTACATTATTTAGGAAGTTGATTCATAATAAGTAATAGCTAAAGTTATGAGAAAATATGGTTACTAAAAACTTGTATTTCCAAATTTGTCTAGTTATAATTATACATTAGCTTCTTAAAAAGTAAATAACCTGCAATGGCTGTCTATCTAGGGAGCAAAAACATTTTGAAGAGGGCCAGGTGTGGTGGCTCACACCTGTAATTCTAGCACTTTGGGAGGCCAAGGCAGGCAGATTGCCTGAGGTCAGGAGTTTGAGACCACCCTGGGCAACATGATGAAACCCCATCTTTACTAAAATACAAAAAATTAGCCTGGCACAGTGGCAGGTGCCTGTAATCCCAGCTACCCAGGAGGCTGAGGCAGGAGAATTGCTTGAACCCGGGAGGTGGAGGTTGCAGTGAGCCAAGATCTTGCCACTATACTCCAGCCTGGGCAACAGAGCAAGACTCCCATCTCAACAAAAAAAAAAAAAAAAAGGACTATTAGTGGACCTTATAATTTGGTTTGTAATATTATTAGTATTAACACACAAAACATTTTGACTTACAAGTGGAAATTTCAACCATAGTAAGATGTCTAAACCATTTTTATAATTTCTTAATGTGAAAACTTTAAAGCTCTCAAATAAAAGTAGAGATCTGTATAATGAACACCATTGTGCCCATAATCTTTTAATAATTGCTAAGATTTTGCCATATTTGCTTCGTATTTTTTTCAGTATATTTAACATAAATATCAGAGATAGCCAAGTGTTAATCTAGGTGTTATCTCCAGAATCACAGAAGTCAGGGTTTGATGGACCTTAGTCATCATCTGGTGTTGGCAGCCTCTTAAGCCTGACCTCCTTAAGTACCAAACTCTGGGTTCCTGCGCGGTTGGCCCAGACAAGAATGTACTATGTAGTGCAAAAATCAGCTTTACAGGGATGACCAGTTTCACAGGCTTAGTGCATTCATCAAGAAATTGAATAAATATGGCTATTTTCCATGTGCTTCAGCTACTGCAAGCCTGAAATTTGGACCAATGTTTCAGATATTTTGAGCTCTTCTAAAGACTTATTCTCAAATACTACTTTGCCCTTGCCCACTAAATTCAACATTTAGAGTTGTTTCTGTTTCTCAAAAAAGATGACTTGCCCATGTTGGCAATGTTTTTGTATGTGGCATTATCCACTGGAGATGCTTGTTATCCTGAGAAGAATCTGAGCTGTCCCTGCTGGGTTCAATGATCACTTGAGGCAGGTGTGGCTAGTGGTTCTCAGCTAGCATGGTCATACTTAAAGAGGTCGATACAACAGCTGCCAGAGGAAAACACTCCTTTACTGGTACTATTTTGAGACTTATCCTCTATATGTGAAGTGAAATGAATACAGGAAATGCTTTTTCTTACTCCAGAAATACTGTTTATAAAATTACAATGACCCAAAATAGTTTTTCATAGATACTCAAGCTTGAAACATTGAAAGGTGAATTCCAAGGTGCCAGAAATAAGAAACTCAAAGCTAACATGGTGAACAGATACTAACAAAAATAATTAGAAGGCCTTATGGGAATCGAGGCCAGATATATGCCTACAGGCTTGCCTGTCCTGAGATAGCATCTGAGGTTCCTGAAATAAGCCTAGTCCTCCTGTCCAGTGACTTTGGGCCATGTGGGAAAAACCCCATCCACTTAAAAGTAAAACCCTGTATCTATACCATGCAAAAACAAATGAAAAAACTGGTCCAGAGTCCCTTGTCTGAAACCAATGAAACTGTTAAGGTTCCAGGCAGAAGCAATTGGAAAACTGCTTTATAGAGATGTTTCTGCAACCCAGAGTACTTAGGATTCCATGGAAAACAATCTTGCTGAGGATAAACCCAAAAGTAAAAAGCAAGCAAAGAAACAAATGAGAAAACGCCAGCAGACATAACAAGTGGAGAATTCACACTCCAAGAACTACAGATCACAGTGTAGTCTGAAAGAGACTTTAAGTTTGTATAAAATGTCCCAGAAAGAAATAAGGACTGGAGAGTAGCAAACATAAGGTAAAGGAAATGTTATCAAAGTAGAGGAGGCAGATTTTAAAAAGAAAATATAAACTGATAAATAACAAGGTATTACAACATATAGATACTAAATTTTCTTTTGTTCACATTTTAGTCGTTGGAATTGTATGACCACAATCTGTACTTTGGCTTGAATAGGAATGAAATTTGCCAGTGTTTACAAATGCAATAGCAAAATCATACTATGTAAGCTTAGTAAACATTCTTTTCCCTTAAGGAAATCTGACAAAACACATGAAGTCCAAGGCACATAGCAAGAAATGTGTGGATTTAGGCGTCTCAGTAGGTTTAATAGATGAACAGGATACAGAAGAATCAGGTAAGGCTTTATACCATATTTTTCATAAATGCTATTTATAATGTACAATTTTTTTTTTGCTTCCATACCCTTTCCATTCCCACTGACACTGCCTAATTCCTGTTTTCATTACCTCTTATTTATATGCAGTGGACTCCTAATTATTTTTTCCATGCCTAGATTGTCCTCCTTCCTATTCACCTTTCCCCCATGATGTTCATCTTTCTGAAGCATGTGTCTGATCATACCTCTCCTCTGCTCAGAGTTTCTCATCGGTTCCCATTTGTCTAGAAAATAAAATGTGAACACTTGACCTTGATCAAAATCCTTTGTAATCTGCTGCTTACCTACTCCTCTGTCCTTCTCATTTCTTTCTTTTACCTACCCTCATGCTTGAATTTCCTGCCTACTTGACATTGATCACTCTTCATCTTTACACTCCTCACTTAAAATCCCAGCCCTCACTATGCACACAAACGTGGCTCCCAGTGCCCTGATCAAAATCTCACTTTCCTTCAAGATCCAGCCAAGTCCACTGCTGTCATGAAGCCTTTTCTGATTTTCCTTTTCCATACCTCTTTCAGGAAACAATTCTTCCCTTCTCTGGACTCCTCTAGTATTTTACAATTTCCTCCCTGAAAGCATTTAATCCCCCTCTACCTTGTTCTGAAATTATTCACGCTCTCACCTGAGCTCCCACCACAATGATTCAGCATGTCATGAGCAGATCCAGTGAGTGCGTAACATGTGCTCACCCACAGCACTTAGCGCAGTGCCTTGCGCTGCGCGGCAGCTCCATATTTGTGGAATAAAACGTTTGTTTACTTCTCCAAAGTGTTTATTATTCTGAAAAAGTTAAATGGCTGTTTTTTCAAAAACATTGTTAACAAACTTAAGTATTTATCTCTGACGAATTTTGAGGAAGAATAAACCTGTTCATCTGTTCTAACTCATGAGAGAATCGAAATATCTTTTTGTGAAACTTGTTTTTAACCCAAGGATTTATCGACAAAAGGAAAAAAAAAAAAATTGAAAAAGTATTCTGCTTTTTAAAATGCCCTGAATTAAACATTTACTTGCGTGCTATATTTTTCTTAACAAGTATTAGTTTGATCTAGAGAAAATTTCCAAAGAGAAAGTGATGAGGACATCATTGAATATATAGGTAAAAATTCAAAAGCATTTAATCCCTGTAACACACGAAATGAATCAGCCTGGATTTACTTCTAAATATACAAGAGAAATTACTCACATTTTCAGTGGTACAGAGCAATTCAGTTGTAAAAAGTTAGGAAAAATGTGTAAGAGTTTCAGCAAGTATACTTATTACCCACTGACTAGAAAAGGGACAAGATAAAGGTATCATTATAGTATATACTCATGTATACCTTCTTCAAGAAGATGAATCTTATAAAAATTAATGTGTCTATAGAATTATCTAAATTGTTAAGGGGAGGTAGTACTTATATCTTCAATTTGCATATTTAAGAGAATTAGTTATAGTTTCTATTAATTATCATGGATTGTTTACATTTGCTCACTGATTGATTGACCTACCTATGTATTTATTCATTGTTGTATTTTCATCTAATTCCAAAAGCATTTGAACGTGGTCTTAGATTATTGCTCAACGTTGATGTCCTAATTCCCTATTTAGATTAGAACTTCTGATAAACAATGTAGTTTTACCTTTTTCCTTTCAATTTACTTTTTTTTAAAACGACCGTATTTGTGGGTAATGTGCTCAAAGTTGTTTTTACAGTGTTTGTCAAATAATAGTGAAGCAGAACATAGAGGTGGAGTTTTGCCAAGTGCTGTGTCGTGCTGTGCTAGAGACCTAACATTCTACGTTGCTACACCAGCAGAATTTATTCCTCTCCTTTTGCTTTATTACAGGCTTGCAGCATAGGTATAATTAGAGTAAACAGATGATCTTGTTTTATTGTGCTTTTAAAACATATTTGGAGATTTTTTTAATACAAAAAAATACAAAGTATTTTATTGTGTGTACTCATGTATTCACAGCAGAGTTGATTATAAATATTTTCTCATATTTGTTTCAAGTTCTTTTCACAAATTCAATATAGTTTTTTTTTTTTTTTTTTTTTGAGACGGAGTCTCACTGTGTCTCCCAGGCTGGAGTGCAGTGGCGCGATCTCGGCTCACTGCAAGCTCCGCCCCCCGGGTTCACGCCATTCTCTCGCCTCAGCCTCCCAAGTAGCTGGGACTACAGGTGCCCGCTACCACGCCCGGCTAGTTTTTTGTATTTTTAGTAGAGACGGGGTTTCACCATGTTAGCCAGGATAGTCTCGATCTCCTGACCTTGTGATCCACCCGCCTCGGCCTCCCAAAGTGCTGGGATTACAGGCTTGAGCCACCGCGCCCGGCCAAATTCAATATAGTTTTTAAAAACCAGTTATTGCTGCTGAGGGGCAGCTTCCCTTACTCCCCACTCCTTGCCACTCTCCTCTCCCTCTCAGAGGAACTCTCGCTGCACTGGGGGTTTTCCTTTCAGTTCATTTTACTTACATGTATATATCTATGAATAGTATGTGATTTTATGTTTGTATTTCAAATTTGCATAAACAGTACCACTTTGTATGCAGATACCTAGATGTTGTGCTTTATAATTTTACATTGTTCTCCAGAAGAGACTTTCCATTTCCTTATCTCTTTAACTATACCTAATATTGTTAGAATTTAAATTTTTGGCCAATTTGATGGATTTGTTTGTTGTCTTTCTGGTTTATTGATTACTATACTAAGATTGGGTCTCATTATTCTTTAAAACAAACTTTTACTCCATTAAACTGATGATAGCTGGAGATGCGATTTTGCTTAGCAATTCTGGCCATGTCCCTGTTTGAGGGGGCAAGCCAGAAGCCTGCAGCATGATGCTGTGTCTGGAGGGTGCAGTTTCTAGCCTTCCACTAGCCCAGAGTGGTACCAGCTGTTCCTTTTCAGTCTTCTGTGCTGCCTCCTCCTCACCTCCCCAGCCTCTCACATAGGCCCCAGGGCTGTGGCCTTTGATTTCTTCTCTTCCTGTCTGTGCTCACTTTGTAGATAGTCTCGTCCGCTCACTTTGTAGATAGTCTTGTCCGGTCTCCTGACTTCAGATACCATCTCTGTGCTGATAATGCCCCAGTTCATTCCAGATGTGGGTATCCTTCTGACTTACCTCACCTGTCTCTGCTGGGGTGTCTAATCAGTATCTCAGGTCTGATGTGTCCCAGATCCCTGGTTTACCCCTTACCTCTAAGCACACTTCCCCTGTAGTCTTCCGCCGTCCTTCCAGCTGCTTGGCCAAAAATCTTGAGGTCATCCTTGATGCCCATCTTTCTCACAGGTTGCCTCTAATCTACCAGTAAAACCTTTTGGCTCTATACTTCAAAATATCTTCAGAATCCATCCACTTTTAATCACCTCCACCACCCCACCCCAGCCAGATCCTCTCTACTACATTGCTTCTGGATTAGCTCCTGATTGGTCTCTGTGGTTCTGCCCTGCTCCTTTACAGACTGTCTTCCACCCAGCAGCCAAAGTGGCCTTATAACAATTGTGTCATTCCTTTGTTTAAAAGCCCCAGGGGTTTCCTGGCTCATTTGGAGCACTGGTCAGGCACCCACCAGGAACTCTGTCTTCTTCCTTTCCATCTCCCTGAGGCTCAACTCCCCCTCCTTCCTCCCTCGCGTGTTCAGCTGCAACCACACGGGTCTCCTGCCTCTTTGTTGAACACCCACAGCAGGACCCTGTCTCAGGGACTTTGCACTCCTTTCTTCTGTTAAAAATGCCCTCTAGGAGGATTCTGTTCCAAGATGGCCTAATAGGAACAGCTCCAGTCTGCAGTTCCCAGCGTGATCGACGCAGATGACGGATGATTTCTGCATTTCCAACTGAGGTACCTGGTTCATCTCATTGGGACTGGTTGGACAGTGGGTGCAGCCTACGGAAGGTGAGCCAAAGCAGAACTGAGCATCGCCTCACCCAGGAATCGCAAGGGGTTGGGGGATTTCCTTTTCCTAGCCAAGGGAAGCTGTGACAGACGGTACCTGGAAAGACGGGACACTCCCATCCAAATACTGCACTTTTCCAACGGTCTTAGCAAATGGCACACCAGAAGATTATATCCTGCATCCGGCTCAGCAGATTCCATGCCCGCGGAGCCTTGCTCACTGCTAGCGCAGCAGTCTGAGATCCACCTGCGAGGCAGCAGCCTGGCAGGGGGAGGGGCGTCCGCCATTGCTAAGGCTTGAGTAGGTAGACAGAGAGGCAGGGGAAGCTCACACTGGGCAGAGCCCAACGCAGCTCAGCGAGGCAGGCTGCCTCTGTAGTTTCCACCTCTGGGGGCAGGACATAGCTGAGCAAAAGACAGCAGAAACTTCTGCAGACTTAAATGTCCCTGTCTGACAGCTCTGAAGAGAGCAGTGGTTCTCCAAACACGGTGTTTGAGCTCAGAGAATGGACAGACTGCCTCCTCAAGTGGGTACCTGATCCCTGTGTAGCCTAACTGGGAGACATCTCCCAGTAGGGGCCGACTGACACCTCATACAAGTGGGTGCCCCTCAGGGACGAAGCTTCCAGAGGAAGGATCAGGCACCAATATTTGCCTTTCTGCAATATTTGCTGTTCTGCAGCTTCCGCTGGTGATACCCAGGCAAACAGGGCCTGGAGTGGACCTCCAGCAAACTCCAACAGACATGCAGCTGAGGGACCTGATTTTGAGACAGAAAACTAACAAACAGAAAGGATTAGCATCAACATCAACAAAAAGGACATCCACACCAAAACCCCATCTGTAGGTCACCAACATCAAAGACCAAAGGTAGATAAAACCACAAAGATGGGGAGAAACTAGACCAGAAAAGCTGAAAATTCTAAAAACCAGAGAGCATCTTCTCCTGCAAAGGACTGCAGCTCCTCGCCAGCAACAGAACAAAGCTGGATGGAGAATGACTTTGATGAGCTGACAGAAGTAGGCTTCAGAAGGTCGGTAATAACAAACTTTTCTGAGCTAAAGGAAGATGTTTGAACCCATTGCAAGGAAGCTAAAATCCATGAAAAAAGATTAGACAAATGGTTAACTAAAATAAACAGTGTAGAGAAGACCTTAAATGACCTGATGAAGCTGAAAACCACAGGACGAGAACTACGTGATGCATGCACAAGCTTCAATAGCTGACTCGATCAAGTGGAAGAAAGGGTATCAGTGAATGAAGATCAAATTAATGAAATAAAGCTAGAAGACAAGGTTAGAGAAAAAAGTAAAAAGAAACAAACAAAGCCTCCAAGAAATATGTGACTATGTGAATAAAACAAATCTACGTTTGATTGGTGTACCTGAAAGTGACGGGGAGAATGGAACCAAGTTGGAAAACACCCTTAAGGATATTATCCAGGAGAACTTCCCCAACCTAGCAAGGCAGGCCAACATTCAAATTCAGGAAATACAGAGAACACCACAAAGAAACTCCTCGAGAAGAGCAACCGTGAGACACATAATTGTCAGATTCAGCAAGATTGAAATGAAAGGAAAAATTTTTAGGGCAGCCAGAGAGAAAGGTGGGGTTACCCACAAAGGGAAGCCCATCAGACTAACAGCAGATCTCTTGGCAGAAACTCTACAAGCCAGAAGAGAGTGGGGGCCAATACTCAACATTCTTAAAAAAAAGAATTTTCAACCCAGAATTTCATATCCAGCCAAACTAAGACTCATAAGTGAAGGAGAAAAAAAATCCTTTATAGACAAGCAAATGCTGAGAGATTTTGTCACCACCAGACCTGCCTTACAAGAGTTCCTGAAGGAAGCACTAAACACGGAAATGAACAACTAGTACCAGCTACTGCAAAAACTTGCCAAATTGTAAAGAGCATCAATGCTAGGAAGAAACTGCATCAACTAATGGGCAAAATAACTAGCTAACATCTTAATGACAGGATCAAATTGACACATAACAATATTAACCTTAAATGTAAATGGGCTAAATGCCTCAATTAAAAGACACAGACAAGCAAATTGGATAAAGAGTCAAGACCCATCAGTGTGCTGTATTCAGGAGACCCATCTCACATGCAGAGATACACATAGAGTCAAAATAAAGGGATGGAGGAAGATCTACCAAGCAAAAGGAAAGCAAAAAAAAAAAAAGCAGGGGTTGCAATCCTAGTCTCTGATAAAACAGACTTTAAACCAACAAAGATCAGAAGAGACAAAGAAGGCCATTACATAATGGTAAAGGGATCAATTCAACAAGAAGAGCTAACTATCCTAAATGCACCCAATATAGGAGCACCCAGATTCATAAAGCAAGTCCATAGAGACCTACAAAGAAACTTAAGACTCCCACACAATAATAATGGGAGATGTTAATACCCTACTGTCAATATTAGATCAAAGAGACAGAAAGTTAACAAGGATATTCAAGACTTGAACTCAGCTCTGCACCAAGCAGACCTAATAGACATCCACAGAACTCTCCACCCCAAATCAACAGAATATACATTCTTCCCAGCACCACATCACCCTTATTCTAAAACTGACCACATAGTTGGAAGTAAAGCACTCCTCAGCAAATGTAAAAGAACAGAAATCACAACAAACTATCTCTCAGACCACAGTGCAATCAAATTAGAACTCAGGATTAAAAAACTCACTCAAAACTGAACAACTACATGGAAACTGAACAACTACATGTGCTCCTGAATGACTACTGGGTACATAATGAAATGAAGGCAGAAATAAAGATGTTCTTTGAAACCAGTGAGGACAAAGACACAACATACCACAATCTCTGGGACACACTCAAAGCAGTGTGTAGAGGGAAATTGATAGCACTAAATTCCCACAAGAGAAAGCGGGAAAGATCTAAAATTGACACCCTAACATCAAAATTAGAAGAACTAGAGAAGCAAGAGCAAACAAATTCAAAAGCTAGCAGAAGGCAGGAAATAACTAAGATCAGAGCAGAACTGAAGGAGATAGAGACACAAAAAAACCCTTGAAAAAAATCAATGAATCCAGGAGCTGGTGTTTTGAAAAGATCAGCAAAATTGATAGACTGCTAGCAAGACTAATAAGAAAAGAGAGAAGAATCAAATGGATGCAATAAAAAATTATAAAGAGGGTATCACCACTGATCCCACAGAATACAAACTATCATCAGAGAATACTATAAACACCTCTATGCAAATAAACTAGAGAATCTAGAAGAAATGGATAAATTCCTGGACACATACACCCTCCCAAGACTAAACCAGGAAGAAGTTGAATCTCTGAATAGACCAATAACAGTCTCTGAAATTGAGGCAATAATTAATAGGCTACCAACCAAAAAAAGTTCAGGACTAGACAGATTTATAGCCGAATTCTACCAGAGGTATAAAGAGGAGCTGGTACACTCCTTCTGAAACTATTCCAATCAATGGGAAAAGAAGGAATCCTCCCTAACTCATTTTATGAGGCCGGTATCATCCTGATATCAAAGCCTGGCAGAGACATAACAAAAAAAGAGAATTTTAGACCAATATCCCTGATGAACATCCAAGTGAAATTCCTCAATAAAATACTGGCAAACCAAATCCAGCAGCACATCAAAAAGCTTATCCACTACGATCAAGTTGGCTTCATCCCTGGGATGCAAGGCTGGTTCAACATACACAAGTCAATAAACAATCCATCACATAAACAGACCCAATGACAAAAACCACATGATTATCTCAATACATGGAGGAAAGGCTTTCAGCAAAATTTAACAGCCCTTCATGCTAAAAATTCTCAATAAACTAGGTGTTGATGGAACGGATCTCAAAATAATAAGAGCTATTTATGACAAACCCACAGCCAATATCATACTGATTGGAAAAGCTGAAAGCAGTCCCTTTGAAAACTGGCACAAGATAGGGATGCCCTCTGTCACCACTCCTATTCAACATAGTGTTGGAAGTTCTGGCCAGGGCAATCAGGCAAGAGAAAGAAATAAAGGGTATTCAGTTAGGAAAAGAAGAAGTCAAATTGTCCCTGTTTGCAGATGACATGATTGTATATTTAGAAAACCCCATCATCTCAGGCCAAAGTCTCCTTAAGCTGATCAGCAATTTCAGCAAAGTCTCAGGATACAAAATCAATGTGCAAAAATTACAAGCATTCCTATACACCAATAACAGACAAACAGAGAGCCAAATCATGAGTGAACTCCCATTCACAATTGCTAAAAAGAGATTAAAATACCTAGGAATCCAACTTACAAGGGATGCAAAGGACCTCTTCAAAAAGAACTACAAACCACTGCTCAACAAAATAAAAGAGGACACAAACAAATGGAAGAACATTCCATGTTCATGGATAGGAAGAATCAATATCGTGAAAATGGCCATACTGCCCAAGATAATTTATAGATTCAATGCCCTCCCCATCAGGCTACCAGTGACTTCCTTCACGGAGTTGGAAAAAAAGAGCCCACATTGCCAAGACAGTCCTAAGCAAAAGAATAAAGCTGGAGGCATCATGCTACCTGACTTCAAACTACAAGACTACAGTAACCAAACAGCATGGTACTGGTACCAAAACAGATATATAGACCAGTGGAACAGAACGGAGGCCTCAGAAATAACACCACACATCTACAACCATCTGATCTTTGACAAATCTGACCAAAACAAGAAAGGGGGAAACAATCCCCTATTTAATAAACAGTGCTGAGAAAACTGGCTAGCCATATGTAGAAAGCTGAAACTGGATCCCTTCCTTACACCTTATACAAAAATTAATTCAAGATAGATTAAAGACTTAAATGTTAGACCTAAAACCATAAAAACCCTAGAAGAAAACCTGGGCAGTACCATTCAGGACCTAGGCATGGGCGAGAATTTCATGACTAAAACACTGAAAGCAATGGCAACGGAAGCCAAAATAGACAAATAGGATCTAATTAAACTAAAGAGCTTCTGCACAGCAAAAGAAACTACCATCAGAGTGAACAGGCAACCTACAGAATGGGAGAAAATTTTTGCAATCTACTCATCTGACAAAGGGCTAATAATATTCAGAATCTACAGAGAACTTAACCAAATATACAAGAAAAAAACACCCCAACCAAAAGTGGGCAAAGGATATGAACAGACACCTCTCAAAAGAAGACATTATGCAGCCAACAGACACATGAAAAAATGCTCATCATCACTGGTCATCAGAGAAATGCAAATCAAAACCACAGTGAGATACCATCTCACACCAATTACAATGGCGATCATTAAAAAGTTGGAAACAACAGATGCTGGAGAGAATGTGGAGAAACCGGAACGCTTTTACACTGTTGGTGGGAGTGTAAACTGGTTCAACCATTGTGGAAGACAGTGTGACAATTCCTCAAGGATCTGGAACTAGAAATACCATTTGACCCAGCAATCCCATTACTGGGTATATACCGAAAGGATTATAAATCATGCTACTATAAAGACATATGCACACGTATGTTTATTGCAGCACTATTCACAATAGCGGAACCTTGGAACCAACCCAAATGTCCTTCTATGATAGACTGGATTAAGAAAATATGGCACATATATACCATGGAATACTATGCAGCGATAAAAAAGGATGAGTTCGTGTCCTTTGCAGGGACTTGGATGCAGCTAGAAATCATCATTCTGAGCAAACTGTCACAAGGACAGAAAACCAAACACCACATGTTCTCACTCATAGGTGGGAATTGAACAATGAGAACACTTGGACACAGGAAGGGGAACATCACACCCCGGGGCCTGTCATAGGGTAGGGGACCTGGGGGAGGGATACCATTAGGAGAAATACCTAATGTAAATGATGAGTTAATGGGTGTAGCAAGCCAACATGGCACGTGTATACCTATGTAACAAACCTGCACGTCGTGCACTTGTACCCTAGAACTTAAAGTATTAAAAAAAAAAAACAGAAAAGAATGCCCTCTACCAGATACTGTGAGACTTACGCCACCCTGCCTTCAGCTCTCTAGCAGATGTCCCTTGATTAGTGGGGCCTTCCTGAATATAAATATATGTAAATATAAATATATAGAGAAACAAAAGGCACCTCACCCTCTTACTGCTAGCATCACTTATGCCCTTTATTCTGTTTTCTTTTTCCTCGTAGCACTTACCACCACCAGAGACGTGTGTGTGTGTTCATTATCTATTTATTCCAACTAGAAAATAAATTATATAAGGGCAAAGATGATGTTTTGCTTGCTGCTGTATCTTCAGCTCCTTAGGATTGTGCCTGGCAAATAGTAGGTAATAAATAGTTGTTTATTGAATTAATAGGAAAAAATCTCTAAAATCTGTAGTCCTGCGCATGTGAAGAAGGAATATTAGACTCAGCATGATTTTCTGAAAGTGACATATACTTAAGTGATGCTAATAGAACATGCTTCATATGTTTGAGTCTTGATGATCTCTGACATGGGAAATGGGGTAAACCTTTTTTTAAAAAGGACAGTATAATCTGTTCTTGACAGCAGCTTTCTATAATCTAGGAAATAATTCAATATTATTAATTTTAGAATTAGATATAGTCGACTGGGCGCATTGGCTCACACCTGTAATCCCAGCACTTTGGGAGGCCAAGGCAGGTGGATCACCTGAGGTCGGGAGTTCAAGACCAGCCTGACCAACATGGAGAAATGTCATAGAAATGACCAACATAGAAATGTCAACTAAAAATACAAAAATTAGCTGGGCATGAAGACGTATGCCTGTAATCCCAGCTACTCAGGAGGCTGAGGCAGGAGAATCGCTTGAACCCAGGAGGCGGAGGTTGCGGTGAGCCGAGATCGTGCCATTGCACTCCAGCCTGGGCAACAAGAACTAAACTCCATCTCAAAAAAATAATAATGATAGTAATTAGATATAATCGTTTTTCATTAAATACCTTCACTAAAATCAAATGGTAGCTGTGCTACTTGATACCTTTACTTATAAATAGTCTTTATGTTATATGGCCAAAGTCAGTATAGGCATTGTTAACATGATAATGGCATTTGTTTGTTAATTTGTTATTTATTGGTTGTTGGGTCAGATGACTAGAAGATAACCCAAGTTTTTTCACTATTCTGTGTTCTCATCCTCAGTAATGATCTTTCCAGGTTGATAAAGATCTGTTCTGTTTTTTAATAGCTGCAGAGGATAAAAGTTTATTCTCTTTTTGATTGATTTTTTTTTTTTTTTTTATGTATCACTTCGGCACCTATTCAGTGTGTGCACAATTACTATCGTCCAGGAGCTCCTGGCCGATGGTTATGATGTGGCATGAGCCCACATTTGGCAAGGTTCATTTCCCAAGGCTAGAATCAGGGAAAGACCAGTGATGGCCAAAGTGGTCCCAGAAGGAAGGGAAGGCATTTATTTATCCCTACACTGCTTCATTTGGAAGACTGTTGGTGAGGGGGAAAGGAAGGGCAAGCATTCTAGACCAAGGAGTTGCTTGGCCAAAGACACACAAAGGTTGGGGAAAAGGGATAGGGTATAAGTGTGTGAATGGGACAGAAAAACAAGAGAGTTCCACAGGGCCCAAGGCTGGGAAGCGGGCTGGTGGACAAGTAATAGATGCTGTGCAGGGGAGTTTCAGCATGAGAACTGCCATTGCAGGTTTAAACTCTACTCACTGGGCCTGGATACAATGAACACCCCTGTCATGTCAGTTTATACCCATTTCTTCATGTTCTGACACTTGAAAACTATTATTTTTTAGATAGAATTCTTGAGTATTTTAATTTTTCTAAATAGTCAGTGACACATAACAGTGTTTCTTTGATTACAAAAGTCTGAACTGAAGTTGTTTAAAGCCATTGCCCCTTTAGGGCCACATATATCTGACTTTTATCTTGGGTTATGTTCTCAAATGTTCTGGAGACAAGATAAAAGATACTAGGGCTTTTAATCTGTGACCCTTGAATTTTCCTTGTTGAGGTTTGTCGTTTGTTTTTTGCTGTTGCTGCAGTTTTGTTTTGTAGTGGGAATTTAGACAGTAATGACAGAAAGAACCATGTTTCCTTAAGTGGGTGATCCCATTCAGCAACAATAGTATTAATATTCTCACAGAGCAGAAGCCTTTTTTCTGGGTAGATGAGTGTTTTATAAAAGAAGTACCTCAGGACTCAGGACTTCAGCCTCTCTCATTCTCCACCAGATGGAGTTTAACATTTTGGATGGAAAGTCTGAAATGATTTTCCCTTGTGATACCCTGTTTTTTATGTCTGTGTATAAATGTATAATGACTAATTTGGAAATATCACTATCAATTTGTTAAACTAGGAAGCATTATTTCCCCTGGAATTAGTTTTTGCTCTGGCCCAGGATCACTGTGGTATAGAACTTTCACCACAGAATAGCCTCTGGTAAAAGATAAGGCCTCGACTTGTCCTGCTTTAACGCTTCTGTATATGTTTTAAAACCTTGCCCCAGTCAAGTCTCTAAGGATGTTATAAAGAGAGCAATGTATTATAAAGTGTTTCACTTTACTATTTTCCAAGGGAAAATGCAAATGATTACTATATTAGACATACAGTAGGAGTAGAAGAAGTGGCTGACTTAAAACATGGTGAAGGAGAATAAATGTTTCTGGTACTACAGTTTCAAGTTTTGAAGTGGACAGCCCAGCAAAACAAAGCTAGGGAGGCCTGGAGGCCACTGTCAAGTGAACTCATGTGCCTGGTTCTCCCCCATGTGCTCTTCACACCCCGACGCATCTCCACCTCCCTCATCATAGGAGGCACCTGCCCCTCTTGGGGATCAGGCTCTTGGCAGCAGCTCCTTTTGAGAAGTGAGGTGCTATGTAGAGCCTCTGCCATTCTTGAGAGTCCTGCCTGACAGTGTATTCTCCATTTTCTTAGCCCAGTAAATGAGGATAAGGATAAGTGAGGACACTGTATCGTGTAATGTGGGATCTTTTAACACATAAATTTGCTGTCTTTTCCTTTTAATGGTGAACAACCTTTTATGGTATCATGGGGTCTTGATACCATCTCTCATCTTCTTAATCTAACATAATTCGAATATTAGTCCTGCTACACAAATAGACTGCTAGAAACCACACTGGGATTTCATTCGCTGTGTGTCAACAGTAGAAATTCAGGAAAATCCTCTGGTTTTGCCAGCAGTAAGGTGCCGCGGCAGGTATCAAAGTCAGCCTCTTTTATTCCAAACCTAGTGATTTTGGTGGCTTTTCAGACACCTTTCATTATGTCTCCACACCTGCAGTCATCAAGGGATGTCTGGTCTAGCCATATGAAAACTGAAAGTCCAAAATAACCCAGGAAACTCCTTTATTCCTTTGGTTCTCACAAACACAGTCGAAGTATGTTGTTTCATCATGCTAATGGATTATAGTTGACTGTTAGATTTAGTGCTGAAAGAAAGATGGCCCACATCAGGAGCCACGTGTCTTTTCAGGAACCAGTGCTGTGAAACATCACGTCTTGATCAATATGGAAGTTGTCTTCTCTGTTTTGGTAGGCACACTTCCTGTTTCCTAACAACAGGGTGGTGGTGACATCATAGTGGGGTCCTGCAGCATGTGAAGAGGGAATATCAGACTCGGCATGCTTTTCTGAAAGTGACGTGTACTTAATTGATACTAATAGGATATGTAAGAACATGCCTTGTATGTTTGAGTCTTGATGATCTCTGACATGGGAAATGGAGTAAACCTTTTTTATAAAGGACAAAATTTGGGAGACCTGATGGTAAATCTAAAAAGTCACAACCCCTGCCAGAGTTTGCAGAACGGCACCCAGAAACCTAAGGATTGTGGTTTTAGGTTTATAGAACACATTTGGGGGCTTAGTCATTTAATAGATATTTTCTGTAGCATAAATGTAATCATCACCAGGAAATGTCTCTGAGCTTTCATTCATTAAACAAAATGTGCTAAACACTTAGAGGCAGTCAGACAGTGTTACTACAAAGCACCCCAGTATAGTATTTATTTTTTAAACATCATTACCACTTGGTAATATCTTGGTCAGCTCATAGCGTTCTGGAAAAAGCCCAGATCTTACGCTGTGCTTGTGCTGAGTTACTCCCTTAGTGTGCATTGTTTTGTTTTTCACTAAAGGTTTTCCTCCAGATTTCTTTCTAATTAATGTCAGTGTTTTCCAGGCATTATCTTCAGTCTTTTCCCTTTAAGGATCCTAGACCTGTTTTCTACTCTGCCAACCACACCATACCCAGGTTATCCTTCACCATCATATTGTGCCTGGTCCCTGGTTGATAAAGAGTGTTCATTAAAGGGCAATGTGAAAATGATGTGATGAAAGGCCACAGACCCCTTCTGAATTCTTTACCACCCTTAGCAACAGCAGGCTGTGTGGCTACCTGTCTTATCTTTTAGCAGATGGAATTCATGTTCTAATTCTCAGTGGAATAAATTAGGGGATGTTGGGAAACGTTTGCTTTTAATGAAGCAGGAGGAATTATACATTTTTGTAAGCCAGCCATTAAAATGTGGACATTAGGCATTTAAAAGAAGTTTCTATTTAGTTTAAAACTAGCAACTTGAGCTGCAATGATAAGAAATGCCCATGGGAAGCCTAATCCCTCAGCTCCACTGCACATTCCCTTGTTTTCTTGCCATAAAACATGATATAGCCTCAGGAATTTTGTTCTTGTGTTCTTGGAGTATTAGTGACTACATTTTAGTTTTCACCTTTTGTGTCAAAAATCATGCCGCCAGCAATTTGCTTTTCATCCTTTGATCCGAAGAATGTTTTCGTCAACAAATGCCGGACTTCAGTGCAAGGAATGTTAATGTGTACCCTCAGCTGCCAGCGAGGAGAACCATTTAATATGATGAAGTGCAGTGAGAAACATTATTCTTGTTGGAGTTTCAGTTCTTACAGTAAAGAATGATGTTTGATCACAGGTTTTAAAACCTATATCACATTTACTCTTAAAAATAATTTAAGTGAATTCTTAAAAATTACTAGCAAAGCTTTTTTTCGAAATGAAACCTGTAGAATATATTATCCTCGGGATTTTTATAGAATACATTATTACTCTTTTTAAGAAACACTTCCATGTGTAGAATATGAAACCATAATAGGCTTTAGGATTTATACTTAAAGCAGTGCTAATATTATTTTGAATGACACACATACGACACAGTCTTTTGCTTTACTTCCTAAAGTGAACAAACATTAAACTCTGCCCCGTTATGTTTTTAATGTGTTTTTATCTTTAAAATATATATATTATTGTATTCACGTTCTTTAAAAAAAATTTTTCCCTAGGTTGCCATTGTTTATCTGGCTTTCAGAGTAATATTTCTAAACATATGTGAAGAACAAAAACAGGCAAACTTCAACAACAAAAGAAGGTTGCTACTGAGTGTAGGTGGGCCGGGTTGCTACTACCCTCGGGGCCCATTCTCTCAGGGAGCCCCTCCTGCTTTTGCGACTCTGACTCTTCCAGCAGGTGTCACTCTCTGGCAGCAATGGGCGGGCAGGTTGCAGTTCACCTGACTCATCTTCAAATGATAACTTTTAAGATATATCTTTAGGGAAGTTGTTTGACATAAATTTATCAAAACCTTTACTTTTGACAAAAATGTTGCTACATTATATGCCTGCTTTTTCCCTCATGAATTGAAATTCACAGAAAATAAAGGAATTAATGTTGTGCTGATATAAAATTTTATTGAGTATTGGAAACATTTGTTTATAATGAGAGGGGAATGTGTCTGGAGGACATAATGAAATGGAACTTTTTGGACCATTTATGAATTTGCTAAGCAAATATCGATTCTTTAGGTCTGTTCTAGAGTCTCTGATGGCTGCAAAGGGGTAAGCCACAGTGCTTACACTCCTGAAGTATTAGTCCGTATTATATTATACACACCAGGAAAGGAACAATTGTAATAGAAAGGCAGAAAAGCAGTATATCTTATTGGCATAATGACAGGGCTCTTAAGTTCCTAGAAACCTGTTTTTGAATTCTGGCTTTGATGCATTCTAATCATTTATAGTACAGGCGTCTTAACTTCCTTGTGGACGATGGGTGTGGTATCAACTCTGTCATGGGGTGGTAGTTAGGTTTAAACATGGAGGGTGGTGTGGCATAGATGTTGGCAAACTTTTATGTCAGGGGCTGGATAGTGAATATTTTAGGCTTTATTTAAGCCGCATATTCTCTGTCATGAATACTATAACTGTGATTGTTGCACAAAAGCAGCCATAGACAGTATGTAAACAAATGAGCCTGGCTGTGTTCCAATAAAACTTTATTCACAAGAACCCGTGGAGAGCCACATTTAGCTGGTAATCATAGTTTGCCAATCCCTGATATAACAGTTAATCAGGCCGGGCACAGTGGCTCACACCTGTAATCCCAGCATTTTGGGAGGCCGAGGCAGGTGGATCACCTGAGGTCAGGAGCTCAAGACCAGCCTGGACAACACGTGAAACCCCATCTCTACTAAAAATACCAAAATTAGCCAGGCGTGGTGATGGGTATCTGTAATCCCAGCTACTCGGGAGGCTGAGGCAGGAGTATAGCTTGAACCTGGGAGGCAGAGGTTGCAGCGAGCCGAGATTATGCCACTGTACTCAAGCCTGGGTGACAGAGCAAGACTCTGAGACATCTCAAAAAAAAAAAAAAAAAAAAAAAAAAAGACAACGAAAAAACCAGTTACTCAACATAGTATCATAGTTATTACATTAAGTAACATGCAGCAGCAGCAGCAAAGTGAGCAGTATCACAGAGTCATATGTGACAAGTGTTTTGAGTCCATGACAAGTCCTTGTTCTTGTCCTCACAAGCTTGCTGTTCACAGGCAAGACACTTTTCCTTTCTGGGTCTTTTATCAGTACGACTTTTGATTTGGCAGCAGTAGTCTTGTTTGGGGGTCAGGGGCAGAGGTTAAGGGGGACAGGGAAGTATATAAAGGACTTTTATTTGTATGAATCCAAACAGAGAGCAGAGTTGTCTGTGCTTTGTTTTGGTGCCATGGATATTTAAAAGGATACCATTGTCTTCTGTTCACTTAAGCTACCCATTTTATCTTTTCTCTGTTACCCAGAATATCAGTCCTGTTTTAACAAATATGTAATGATTCAAAATTCATTTGCAGGTTTTTAAACTTTGACAGTGGTCTCCTCTAGTAGAGATTTCAGATACTATGTATTCAGAGACAGAAACATCATTCTGTGCTTATCTCAGTGAAAGAAACCCAGAAAAGCCATCCCAGCCCCTCCTACATCCTCTCCAAGCTACAGGCGTGTGGCTTGCCCAGGAGGGGAGAAGGGTGCAGAGAAGCCACCCTGTGTGTCTTCTCACCCATCCTGCTAATCGTGACCTGAAACTTGATATAATCAAGGCAAAATTAGATTAAAATGGAGCCACATAGTTTTACACTCCAAATAGTTTTTACATACATCAAAAAATATGGTGTTTGTTTTAAATTATTCATATTATTTGCATATACTAAAAAAGAAATCAGCATGCTTCTTGAAAAATATATATGTTAATAACAATTTGAAATATATAACTGATTCTTAAACTTTTATATAATGCAGTATATTTGAAATTTTAAAAGTTCAATTATTTACGTTCTCCTTGGGGACTACATTTTATACATTCTGTTACTTGTAATCAAATAATCATATGACGCTTTTCATGTCGGTACCTACAAAGACTGAATTCATGCATATTTATAAGGTAGCTTATTGACTATAATTCATTGTTGACCTTTCTGATGATTCTGTGGTTAGATTTTTAAAATGTGATTGAATGGAATGTCTAGGTGTAGACTAACATAGGTTTGAATCTCAGCTCTGACATTTATGAGCTGTGGGCTCAACACTTTAAAAGAAATTAACTGCATTTTTCATGTTTTAAATCGTTGTCTGAGAAAAAGTCAACTCCTTAATTAGTCCTTGTTTTAATTATGATCAAATAGTATTGGTTTGTACAGAGTGGCGCTGAGGATCCAGGCTATGGATGGCTGCAACTGGAACAGAGCCATTTAGTCAGCATATGTACAATAGAATAAAAAATGCAAAAAAAAAAAAAAAAAAAAATATATAAGAGCACTTTTAGGTACTAAGAATTTAAAATGTGTATATAGGTTAGAGTGCATTGGGGTGAAATTTCCTGTGCTTCCAAGTTAACCAATAGAAGTGTTGAAATTGATTTCAAGAATTGATAGTGTCCTATTAAACAATAGGAAGACAGAAGGTACTTGTGAGAAGTCTTGATTTGACTATGAGGCTAATAGGGAGGTGCTTGTTGTACAAGCTTATCTGAGAGAATAGTGGTATCAGTAGAGTAAAAGACCCTAAAGCGGGCCGGACGCAGTGGCTCATGCCTGTAATCACAGCACTTTGGGAGGCCGAGGCTGGTAGATCACTTGAGGTCAGGTGTTCGAGACTAGTCTGACCAACATGGTGAAACCCCGTCTCTACTAAAAGTACAAAAATTAGCCACGCATGGTGGTGGGCGCCTGTGATCCCAGCTACTCAGGAGGCTGAGGTAAGAGAATCACTCGAACCTGGGAGGTAGAGGTTGCAGTGTACATGTGTATTCCATATATACAAGTGAAGACATGAATCCATACCAATAACTTCCAGTCCAGCACCACTAAATTTATTCTAGTCTTCTCCATTTCCTTCTCTTCTTCACCCCCAGTGAGAAACCTGGTTCGCACCTACAGTATGTTTACGTATTTGCTCAGTTCTAGTATACAAATAAACTAGTTTCAAAAATCCTTACCTTTACTCCTGTAAGAAACAGATTTAAAATTACAGTGCAGTGTGTGCCATTCTTGTCTCCAGCCTTCACTGTCTCCACTCAAAACCCTCTTTGCCAAGGTTACCTGGGACAGGACCTTACTTTCCATGCCCTTAGCGTGGCTGTGCCATTCATGCAGCTGCAGTCAGAGCCATCTGTCTCAGCTTGCATTCCTCTTAGGTTCACCCCACATCCTAATGGATTCTGTTTTTATTTACTTACAACAAAATTTACTTTATGGTGTATAGTATGTGGTTTTTGGCAAATGCATAGAATTGTATGTTCATCACATGGACACAGGGAGGGGAACATCACACACCGGGGTCTGTCGGGGGGTGGGGGACAAGGATAGGGAGAGCATTAGGACAAATACCTAATGCATGCAGGGCTTAAAACCTGAATGATGGGTTGATGGGTGCAGCAAACCACCATGGCTCATATATACCTATGTAACAAACCTGCACGTTCTGTACATGTATCTCTGGACTTAAGGTATAATAGTTTTTTTTAAAAAGTGTATGTTTATCCCCCCTTTCTTTTCTAATGTTGGTCATTTGTATCTTCTCTCTTTCTTTCTTGGCTAGTGTTACCAGAGAATTTTTCCAACAACCCAGCTTTTGGTTTCATTGCCTTTCTCTATTTTTCTTTTTTCAATTTCATCGTTTCGGTTCTCATTTTTATTATTTTCTTCCCTCGCCTTGCTTTGAGTTTAGTTTGATCTTCTTTTTCTGATTTCTAAAACTGAAAAATTTAGATTTATCCAAGAGCCTTCTTCTTTTCTAATGAAAGTGTTGTATATGATAAATTTCCCACTGACTACTGCATTAGTTACGTCCCACAAAGTTTGAATGTTTAATTTTCATCCAGTTGAAAATATTTGACATTTTTGAGACTTTCTCATTAACCCAATGAATATTTAGAGATGTGTTCTTTTTTTTCCTTCAACTTCTAAGTTCAGGGGTACATGTGCAGGATGTGCAGGTTTGTTACATAGGTAAACGTGTGCCATGGTGGTTTGCTGCACAGATCATCTCATCATCTAGGTATTAAGCCCAGCATTTCTTCCTGATGTTCTCCCAGCACATTCCTATCACCCCCCAACAGACAGGCCCCAGTGAGTATTGTTCCCCCCAAAGTGTCCATGTGTTTTCATCGTTCAGTTCCCACTTATAAGTGAAAACATGCAGTATTTGGTTTTCTCTTCGTGCATTAGTTTGCGAGGATGATGGCTTCCAAATCCATCCATGTGCCTGCAAAGGATATGATCTCATTCGTTTTTATGGCTGCATAGTATTCCATAGTGTACATGTACCACATTTTCTTTATCCAGTCTATCATTGATGGGCATTCAGATTGATTCCATGTCTTTGCTATTATGAATGAACATGCATGCAAGTATCTTCATAATAAAATGATTTCTGTTCCTTTGGGTATATACCCAGTAATGGGATTGCTGGGTCAGATGGTATTTCTTCAGAGTTCTAGGTCTTTGAGAAATTTCCACACTGTCTTGCACAATGGTTGAGCTAATTTACACTCCCACCAACAATGTCAAAGCATTCCTTTTTCTCTGCAACCTCTCCAGCATCTGTTATTTTTTGACTCTTTAGTAATAGCCATTCTGACTGGCCTGAGATGGTATCTCATTGTGGTTTTGATTTGCATTTCTCTAATGATCAGGAATGTTGAGCTTTTCCTCATGTTTGTTGGCTGCAACATGTATGTGTTATTTTGAGAAGTGTCTGTTCATGTCATTTGCCCATTTTTTAATCAGGTTTTTTTTTGTCTTATAAATTTGTTTAAGTTCCTTGTAGACTCTGGATATTAGACCTTTGTCAGATGGATAGATTGTGAAAACTTTCTCCCATTCTCTAGGTTGTGTGTTCACTCTGATAGTTTATTTTGTTGCACAGAAGCTCTGCAGTTTAAGTAGACCCCATTTGTCAATTTTTGCTTTTGTTGCAATTGCTTTTGGCGTTTTCGTCATAAAATCTTTGCCCGTGCCTATATCCTGAATGATATTGCCTAGATTTTCTTCAAGGGTTTTCATAGTTTTGCATTTTACATTTAAGTCTTTAATCCATCTTGAGTGAATTTTTTTATATGTATTGTAAAGAAGGGGTCCAGTTTCAGTTTTCTGCATACAACTAGTCAGTTTTCCCAGCATCATTTATTAAATAGGGACTCTTTTCCCCATCGCTTCTTTTTGTCAGGTTTGTTGAAGATCAGATGGTTGCTGGTGTGCGATCTTATTTCTGGGTTCTCTGTTCTGTTCCATTGATCTATGTGTCTGTTCTTGTACCAGTATCATGCACATGTTCTTTAATTCTGCAATAATTTGATGGTTTTTCAGATATCTTCCAATTAGTTGATTTCTGGTTTAATTCTGTTTTCATGTAAAAACACACTCTGTATGGTTTCTACTGGTTTAAAATAGTTGAGGTTTATTTTGTAGCTCAGAATATGGTATATACTGGTGAATGTTCCACATACACTTACATGAAAGGTATGTTCTGCTCTTCAGTGGAACATTTCTATAAGTGTCTGTTAGGTCTTGATAGTGTTTTACACATCTCTTATGTGCTTTCTGATTTTCTTATTACATGTTCCATCAGTTACCGAAAGTGGATTATTGAAGTCTTCAGCTCTGATTATGGATTTATTTATTTTTGTTCAGTTTCCACTCATTTATTTTGAAGCTCTGTTGCGTACACACTTAGGATTGTTATGTCCATGGGATGACCGGTATCATTATGTAATGCTCCTGTTTATCCTCCAAATATTCTTGGCTCTGAAGTCCGCTTCGTCTGTTATTAGTATAGTTTCTGCAGCTGTATTTTAGTTATTGATTTATAGTATATCTTTCTCCAAACTTTTATTTTCAACCTATTTGTCTTTATATCAATATTTTTAAATGCATTTCTTATATACAGTATATACATGGGACTTGCATTTTATTCAATCCTAGTCATTTCTGTCTTTTAATTTATGTGTTAGACCACCCCTTTTAATGTTGTTATTTGTGTAATTGGATTAAAATGTACCATATTGGCAGCTGTTTTCTGTTTGTTTCATTTTTGGGTTTCAGTTTTCTTTTGATGCCTTCTCTAGTATTAATCGAGTGTTGTTTATGATTCTGCTCTATTTCCTCAACTGACTTACTATTTATACCTTTAAAAATTGTAGTTATCTACCTCAGATAATATTGCATTGCTTTACATGGAGCCTGTAGACTTTACTGCAGTATATACACAGCTCCTCCTTTCCGTCCTTTATGCTATTGTGGCCATACCTTTTTACATTTACATCTACTATGAATGCACAGGACATTGTTTTAGACATTCAGGTATCTTTTAGAGTAATTAAAAAATAAGAAAAAAAAATGGGGACAATTTATTCTGTTTTCACTGTTCTTTGTTTCTTTGTGTAGATCCGGGCCTCCATCTGATGTTATGTTCCTTCTGCCTGAGGAACTTCCTTTTAACATTTATTGTCCACTAGGTCAAGCAGCTGGCAATGAATCCCCTCAGTTTTTGTTTTTCTAAGAAAGTCTGTGTTTCTCTTTCATCTTTGAAAATTATTTTCAATGGGCATAGAATTCTGGATTGGACAGTTTTCTTGGTATTGTGACTGTGTTTTTTATTTGCACCATTTTCATTGAATTCTTTGTAGTAGTTTTCATCACTCAGCTGAAAGTCCCATCTGTTATTGCCTACCTTTCCCTTTAGAGCCTTCAGCATATTAACCATCGTTATTTCAAATTCTCAGTCATTTCTAACATAGGTGTCATATCTCACTGTGGTTCTAATGATTGCTTTGTCTCTCTGAAGCATGTTTTTTTCTTGCCTTCTTGTATGCCTTGTAATTTTGTGTTGAAAGCTGTACATCTTGTGTAAGACAGTAGAGACCCATGGAAATTGTTTGTATGCCTAGAAATGGGCATGCCTCTCCTTCCTAGAGGCCTTTAGCGTGGGAGTTACAGTTTATCTAGTTAGGAGTGGGCTGGGATTGAGCAATTTGTTGTCACTACAGCCATCCTCACTGCAGCAAAGGCTTCATGTTCCTGTAGAGATACCTTGTGTTTTGGTTGGGAGTTGGATCACAAGAACGTCACCTGTTCAGTTCTAGTTTTAGGTCTTCCTTTTGCACTGTACCTCAGAAAGGGTCTGTCTGCACGTTCTTGTTCTCCTGTTTCTCTCCAAGCACTATTTTGTTACCTGTAATTCTAAGCTCCTTAGCTTGGCACTGGGGGGTGAGGAGGAGGATGGGGTGCTGTCTCTGCTCCGATTGAGATTCAGTCTTGTACCTGCACCATTTTCTTAGGTTTCTGGGCTGTGGCCTTCTCAGTTCTCCTCCCCGTCCCCCAAGTGTTATAGGGGTTTCTGTGTAATCCTGTCCCTCCCCAGGGAGACAGGTTATGTGTGTATGGTTTTCCTGTTCCCTATCCACACTGCAGTGAGTTTTCACCAGTGTCCTAAGGACAACAGTGCGTGCCGCCCTTGTTCTCACAGGGTAAGTCTTTTGTTTTCCTGGTGGAGACAGGGGAGACGGTTCCAGGTGTAGTTCCTTGCCACTCCTGTTGAGTTACTGCTTCTCTCCCCAGTATCTGGAACGCAGTGGCCACTTCGTACCGCACCTTCCTGTGAGCACCTGAGTGATGATCATGGCATGGATCCTGTGTGAGAGTGTAACCGCCAGAGGTTTCACACAATCTTGGCAGCCCACTCTTGACTCTAACCAGATACTTGAGCAGGACCCTCCTGACCGGGGTTCTGTTGTGTCTGCCCTCGGTGACGCAAGCTTGTGTTTCCTTAGATTTTGGGCTGTTGATTATCTCGGACCTCGGCTTATTGATGGGTTTGGAAAAAGTTGTAAGTTTAAAGTTAGGCCATGCATATGTGTGTGTGTGTGTGTGTATGCACATGCACGCGTGTGTGTGTTTAACGCAGTCACATCCTTGTTAGACTTTACGGCAAGATCAGCCTTGAATGAAATCATCCTTTCTCTCCAGTAACTTATTCTCCCAGTCATTCCGTTCTCTCTAGTCTTTTTACAAATTTTACTTCTTTAAAGAAGACGCGTCTCCACACACACACAAAAATACCTAATTTGCTACTGATGTGGCGAATTCAAGTCAAATTGAGGATGACTCGAATTTTACAATGCCAAACATCAGACAAGGTAGAGAGGTAGCTGAGGCACAGGAGTCTGGGCATTTACCCGGAAATCACACATTCTGTCTCCAGCATAGGCCCCTAGAGCCATTCAATATTTTGGTATTATTTCATTTCATTACTTATTTTACAGCATAACAGTAGAACCCTAAAAGCAAAAGGCTTATGAAATCACATGCTAACGGAACCTAAATGCATGTTTCATCTTTGAGTTTTTTAATTATAAAAGTAACACACGTTTGTGATAAATAATGTAAAATGTCAAGTTCTTTTCATCCCCTAGAAATAATCACCCTCAAATCTTTTGTATGGATCTTCTAAGACTTTTCTCTGAGAACTTATTTTTGTCATATACAAAGAAAAAGTAGTAAAAAATTAACGTCTAGGCCATTTGGGAAAGGCAGCCTATTGCTTATTGCTCTGTTTACATGTTTTTCTCTCTTCAAAAAATACCTGTAAGTGCAGAATGTATCACAGCTAAACTGTACATTGTCTAATGTCATCTTTATTATATCTCAGTGACATTCCTCCCCCATAACTAAATTTTATTAAACTTTCTGTGTGAAAGAACCTCTAATTTGCAAGATTTTGAAAATGTGAAGAGTCTAAAAGTTCCACATGAGCTTATGAGATTTCTGAAACTATTTCCTGGGTCATCTTGAAGATTCCTTGTTAAACTCAGTTTCACATGATGTTATGAGGCTGATACTAACGACTTTTAGATAATATCCCCCTTTCTATGAGGAATGGGTTGAATCATATCACAGAAATTGACAGCAAATATTAGCATCTCTCAGCAAATAAGAAGGCTTACACATTAGGTGAATATGACGACACGGAGGACCATTGAAACATGCCTGTGTCAACCAAAAGAAGAAACTAAAGCACAAAGTGTGGTTGAAAGAGTTGACTTGAGCCAGAATAAAGACAGCTGCCCAGATGACTCACCCAAACTGCTTGCTTGGCCTTTGTTACACGCAGATTTTTAAAGGCAAAAAGAAAAAAAAAAACACAAAAACAAAAAAACAGGGCGGGGGAGGAGGGCGGTGTTACCGAGTAGACTGTTAGACAGTTCTGTCAGGAATTCTCATTGATATACAGGAGTACCAGTGATTAGTGACTGCCTGTCCGTGGTTAAGCTATAAAGTGTGGGATATGGTGTCCAATGCCACATTACTAGGTTAATTCGCAGCTACCTGTGGCAATGGGAAGCAGCTCCAGTAAAGTGGGGGGTAGGATGTGATTGCTGTGTCATCTTAATGCCTCTCTGAGGCCTAGTAATTTGAAAGGGCCCACATTCCTCAAATAAAAGTCCTTTTCTTTCCTCATCTGTGATACTATTCAGATCTAAAGAAAATGTATTTTGCTCACAGATACCAACAGCCATCAGCTTTTTGTGTTTGATTTAATTTGTTCAGGAAAAGGAAGATACAAAATAGAGAAAAAGCTCAGGAAAAGAGTTGCTTTGAACTCTTTATTAATTTTATATGTAGTTCAGTTGTGTTTTAAAGATTTTCTAAAGATTTTCAAGGCCTTCATTTCCTTGTTTCTTGATTACCCTCCGCCTGCCTCATTCGCCTTCTGAGAGTCATTTCCCATTCCTCATCCCTGACCCGGCCCCCACAGAGCTGCCCTCCTCTGAATCCTGATGGCCACCTGTCTTGTTCTTCCCCAGGGCCTTCTCCTCAGCCAGGGCGGAGGCTCGTTGTGGGCAGGGTCCTTGTCTTTTATAATCCTCACAGAGTTACCAAACCTATAAAAAACATTAAAAATAGCCTCTGTGCACTTGCAAAGCATTCCATCACATACTCTCTTGGTTGTTTTTATTAGATGAAAAACAGAGATTCAGTTATGAGCGATCTGGATATGATCTTGAAGAATCTGATGGCCCAGATGAGGATGACAATGAAAATGAGGACGATGATGACGACAGCCAGGCGGAATCAGTCCTGTCAGCCGCACCCTCGGTCACAGCCAGCCCGCAGCACCTTCCATCTAGGAGTAGCCTTCAGGACTCTGTGAGTGCTGATGAGGACGTCAGGATCACCGATTGCTTTTCTGGGGTACACACGGACCCAATGGACGTTCTGCCCAGGGCATTGCTCACCAAAATGACCATCCTGAGCACAGCACAGTCTGAGTACAGTAGGAAGACACTGTCCCCGGGGAAGGCCAGGCAGCGTGCCGCGAGAGATGAAAACGACACAACTCTGTCTGTAGACGCTTCCAGGTCCCCGTGTCATCAGATGTCTGTGGACTACCCTGAGTCAGAAGAAATTCTGAGAAGCTCTGTGGCAGGAAAAGCTATTGCTATAACACAGGTAAATGATTGGCCGTTGTTCTTTTATTTCCTTTTTCGATTTAACCTATTAAATATGGAGAACTTAATGGCTTAAGAAGAGAATGCACCCGAGTGATTTATTTAGTTCAAATCAGTCTGTTTGGCTTTATGTTTTTCTTGTATTTAAGGGTAGAGGACATTTTTGTCCTTTGGAATCATGTTGAGTATTTTAAGCGGTTCAGATATTTTATTATAACGCTGTGAAAGAACCAAATGGTTCTTGAAAAATATACCCCCTTATTTATATTTGCTTTTTGAAAAATTTTTGAAATTTAAAAAAAGAAAAAAGTGACAGTGGGTGAACACAAGTCCCGCAACTGATTTATCTGCTGGCCCCTTCTGAGCTGTTTTTCCACTGGTGCTAATGTGATGATGGGTTGTCACTGACTTATCCAAACATTTCGCACTTTGCCCCCATTGGCAAGACAGCCACCAGTTTCTATGGCAAAGTTAATGTGACCCGAAAACACATCAAGAAGTTCACTTTGCTTGAATGATCACATTGCTACCGCAGCTCGGGAGAGCTTTCTGCCCGGGAACTAGCTCAAGGCAGACACAGGCCTCTGAAAAGTCACGCTCCATGTGCTGCGAGTGAGTCCCTGCTCTACCTCTGGCTGTTTCGTGACAAATGATTAATTCTTGGAGGAATACATTCTTCTCTCATTGACAGTTCTCTTACCTCAGTACGTATGGAATATTGCAATAGGATTTATTTCTAACTGTGACAGATTGTGCTATAAGCGTCTCTATCCGAAAACCTCTCAGACACTTACCAGTGCCTGGAAATCTGGTTTTCAGTAGACATTTCATAAACTTGCAAATGAATAGACAAACAGCCAGAGACCTTTTTCTCAGTAACATCTTTTCACAAATAATTCTTTACTTCATTTTTCCCCATTGAGTTGTCACAGCCAACTTATATCTCAATTTCTCAATAACTCTTAATCTCTAAAATAAGATGGAGCTAGTGGTGCCAGAAACAGAAATAACGACAAAAATAACAGCTTAAGAATATAGCTGTGTCCACTTCTCAGAGTTATTCTCTGTATACAATATGACAAAATCCAGGAGATTTGCTTGAGACATGCAAAAGACTATACAAGATGTATCGCCATTATTTCTACCGGGAAAGAAAGAAATTAAAGATGTAATAATTTTTTAATTGGAAACTTATTTTTAAAAATCGAAAAATAATTTCATTGCAGCAAACTTCATTTTTATCAATGCAAATATGTTTACTTTTATCTCATTGTGAAGAAATAGATTTAGCACTAGCTTGATAGCTCGGGGATTATGAAAAAGCGGTCATAAAAGGATTGTTCTGTCTTGTCATTTAGAGCCCGTCACCTGTAAGACTTCCTCCTGCTGCAGCCGAGCACAGCCCCCAGATAGCGGCGGGGATGCCTTCTGTGGCCTCACCACATCCTGACCCTCAAGAACAGAAGCAGCAAATAACTCTACAGCCGACTGCAGGCCTGCCTCCTCCCCACACTCATTTGTTTAGCCACCTTCCTTTGCATTCCCAGCAGCAATCAAGGACACCTTATAATATGGTTCCAGTTGGGGGGATCCACGTGGTACCTGCTGGCCTCACATACTCCACGTTTGTGCCCCTTCAGGCTGGACCAGTGCAGCTCACGATCCCTGCTGTCAGCGTCGTTCACAGAACTTTGGGTACTCCCGGGGATACGGTCAAAGAAGTGTCTGGCCCTACAAACCCCGCCGGAGTGGCTGAATTAAGCAGTGTTGTGCCATGTATTCCTATTGGCCAAATCCGCGTGCCAGGCCTTCAGAACCTAAGTACCCCAGGCTTGCAGTCACTCCCCTCGTTAAGCATGGAAACTCTCAATATTGTAGGCCTAGCCAATGCAAATATGGCCCCACAAGTCCATCCACCAGGACTGGCTCTCAATGCTGTCGGACTGCAGGTTCTGACTGCAAACCCTTCCTCACAAAGCAGCCCCGCCCCTCAGGCACACATTCCAGGTCTCCAGATCTTGAACATAGCATTGCCTACCTTAATCCCCTCAGTCAGTCAAGTAACCGTCGATGCACAGGGAGCTCCTGAAATGCCAGCTTCCCAAAGCAAAGCATGCGAGACACAACCCAAGCAGACTTCTGTAGCCAGTGCAAACCAGGTCAGCAGGACCGAGTCTCCTCAGGGGTCACCCAAAGTCCAGCGGGAAAACGCAAAAAAAGTTCTGAATCCACCTGCCCCTGCAGGTGACCATGCAAGGCTTGATAGCCTGAGTAAAATGGACACAGAGAAGGCTGCCTCGGCAAATCACGTGAAGCCCAAGCCTGAACCCACTTCCGTACAGGGCCAACCAGTGTCCACGTCACAACCTCTGCTGAAGGCACATTCTGACGTTTTTACAAAGCCCTCAGGCCAGCAGACTCTCTCTCCAGACAGACAGGTGCCCAGGCCCACAGTACTGCCACGGAGGCAGCCCACTGTGCAGTTCAGCGACGTGAGCAGTGATGATGACGAGGACAGGCTTGTGATAGCAACCTAATGGGTTTTATTTTTTATTGCTTTTTTTTTTTTTTATAACACTTACAGGTTTCTTTGAAAACCCTCCTTTCCTTAAAGCACATTTTTCTGACATAAACTCATGACTAATCTTTGTGCAATCATGAACTTTTGACCAATAATTGTTGTTTTGTGTCAGCTCCAGCCATTTTTGTACATGTTGTATAGACAATTGTGCCTTTTAGGAGCTTTATGTTTAGAAACTGTACAGATTGTTGAATATCTATATACATAAAAATATATTATATATGTATATGAAAACCAGGTAGTTATTTGTGTTTAGTAAGGAAGACCTGTCAAATAAATCAAATGATTAAATTATATGTTCCACTGTTAAATATAAATTTTATGGCTATGGGGCAGAGTTTCTGTGTATAAATTAGTATGTAAACTCCATATTTATTGTATTCATATTAGTCTTTGAAAATGGGTCTGTTCTCCTTATGTAAGACAGTAACTTTACACTTCAGACAGATTTTCTGTGTTATGAAATGTTTCAGTAAAATATTGTTTACTGACTTTACCATTGCTTCAGTTGTGCCTTCTTTATATCATCCAGTGATCAGTGATCTGCATTTGGAAAATAGCTCTGGGTTCCATTCTTTCCACATTCCCCTCAACCCTTAGTTTTTTTTTGTAAACAGAGACTTGAGTCGCCTTTCTACCATGCGAAACTGTAACCAAAATCCATACAACTGCGAGACCTATTTTTCTTACTTGTGAGAAGTCATTTCATTGTTATTATTAGAAGACTAAATATATAAGAATACTTTCTGTACGTACATAAAGCAAATAGCCTAAAATGGGCAACGTTCCTCAATGAGGGTATGGAAATTTCTGGGGAACATGAGTTAAAACCCATTGTCCTTAGAATTTGGCTCAGATGAGACCCGTATAACCCCATTTCCAGGTTCTAACACCAGATTTGTTCGTGAGCTATGGGTTCTTCTTTCCCTTGATCCTGTTACACTCACAGAGCTCTGTCCAGCACTGAACTGCAGAGGGCCCGAGATGACGGAAAAGCCAAATCCAGACTTCTAAATTACTTAAGTGACTCTCTTTAGATATTACTGTTTCCTGTCCTGGAACATTAAACCATCCTTCTTCAGAAAAATATGGGGGCATGGGGAGCCCCCAATTACCACTGCAGTGATTTGCATTAGTAATGATTACAGATGCTAGGTTTGTGAGAAAAGTGTTTTAATGTTGGAATTTGAATACTTACTACATCAGTAAGTCAATGTATTCACATTTTTAAAGGCTTGTTTAAAAGATTGCAGAGACATAAAATAGGTAAGACAACAGCATGATTTGCGGGGTGAGAGGTAGGGGACAGCCTATCAACTAAGGGTTTTGGAGACCTGCTGCTAGCCAACCCCAGCTTCACGTCTGTGACTTTGCAAAGACCTGGCATTTCAACTTGCTTATCCTTATCTCAATTAGGATCTCCAAGGTGTGCTGCAGTCCCAGCACGCTCTGGTGGATCTGTGATGCTTTAAATGCATGCTTCAATTTGCATTTACATATTCCATAGATTAAGTAACAAAATTCTCCCAAAAAAGATAAAACTACATTTTATATTCTGAGATAGCTTTGGAAAGAATTCTGGAAATACCTGCTCTAGGGATGGCATTGCCCTATCAGTAATAGTAGTTGAAAATGAGGTCTGTTATCCGTCCAATTTCTCAAAATTAATGTTGAACTGTGTCATGAACTTAACTTTTTATTGCCTAAAATTTTAAAGCAGTATGATAAGCATATTCCTAACTCCATAATGAAGTACAGATGACTTCTCTAAATTCAAAATTTATGCTTGGAGTTTTTAGCATTGAGGTTTTTTTAGTTTCTATAGATTTTTCTTAATTTAAAAAATTTCTGTACTTAAAAACAAGTGTTGTGATGTGAGTGGATGTTTCCTTGAAACTTTCATAATGCTGTAATGTACCTTACTCTTATTTTGTACTTTTCACGATTCTTATTTTGGGCTTTTTCAAAATTCAATGCATCATGCCCATACCTTTAATATTAGCAACTTTCAAACTTTACTGTGACCTTTCAAGTATTTTGCTAGTATTTACAGTATGCAGCTCTATAAAGAATATTACCAAAATCCAACCCATTATACTTTGAAATCACATGCACAAAATAGACAAGGGAATAATAATTTTGTGCTATTTCTTCAAAGTCGTCTTTTCCCAAGGAGCAGTGTCCACTTGATATTCCCAAGTATAAATGACTTGCAAATAAGGTAATTCAGAGAACTGGTGGAACTACATTTGACTTTTATTCTGTTGCACCGTCATGTGTGGAGACCCAGGCCCGCAGAGAACTAGGGTGCAATGACATAGTAAATCTCTTTGATAATTTATTAGCAAAACAGGTGAAAGTTTTAATGTGTAACAATTTCAATACCTTGTGTGAATCCACTGCAATGTCATCATCAGAAGTACTGGAAAAAACAGCTGAAGAACCAAAGGTCGTTTTTCTAGTTAAAGATTATTATATCTGGCTTATGAAAATGTATTATAAAGTAAATCAAGGGCATTCAAATAACTTATTTTCATTCCCTAAAGTTTAAGCCAAAATGATAATTATTTCTTTCAAAATGATAATTAACTGATGGTATTTAATGTACAAATTTTCTCAGTTATTTTTTTATATATAGACCTGATTTTCCTTTCACAGAAACAGTATAAGTAACACGTTTCTTACTAGTTAATCCCTGACCTGAATTTTAAGTGATAGCACTTAACAAGGATTATGGAAAATAATCGTTTTTGTTGGAAGACTGTCAAGATAGTTAATAGATCTTGATGCATGCTCAGTTCAAATTATAACATCAGGGTTCTTTTTGACTTTTCTGGTTTTCACCTTACATTTTGCAGTCAACTTCAAATAGTACCAGAGAGATGATTTTCATTAATTTTGTTTCAAAACCATCTATAAGTTCTAAATACAGGATGTATATCACCTAAAGAACCTTCTCTCAAAGTGACTTCCCATGACTTAAAATATTAAATTTCCCATTTGATATTCAAAATATATTTTGTAATATATATATATTTACATACATATATAATATTTTAGTGGCAATAACTCCCTGCTCTCATTACCAAGTGGGGAAAAAGGAGAAAGAAGGTTTAAAGCAAGAATAGCAAAATGTTTTTCTCTACGAATTATATACAGACTCTTCACAGCTTACTATGGTTCAATTTAATGATTTTTCAACTTTACACTGGTGTGGAAATGATAAGCATTCAGTAGAAACCACACTCTGAATTTTGAATTTTGACATCTTTCTGTGCTTGCAATATGTGGTTTGATCTCTTATGATGCTGGGCAGCAGCAGGGAGCCAAAGCTCCCAGCCAGCCACATGATTGTAACCACAAACGCACTACAGTGCACTGTATTCAGTACATTACACAAGATATTCTAGACTTTATTTTTAAATAAATAAATAATTGTTAGATGATGTTGTCCAACTGTACGCTAATGTAAGCGAGCATGTTTCAAGTAGGGTAGGCTAAGCTATGATGTTCAGTAGGTTAGATATATTAAATGCTTTTTTGTTGTTGTTGAAACAGAGTCTTGCTCTGTTGCCCAGGCTGTAGTGCAGTGGCGTGATCTTGGCTCAGTACAACCTCTGCCTCCCAGGTTCAAGTGATTCTCCCGCCTGAACCACCCGAATAGCAGGAATTGCAGGCACACACCACCACACTGGCGAATTTTTGTATTTTTAGTAGAGATGGGGTTTCCCTGTGTTGGCCAGGCTGGTCTCGAACTCCTGACCTCCAGTGATCCGCCTGCCTCGGCCTCCCAAAGTGCTAGGATTACAGGCCTGAGCCACTGTGCCCGGCCTAAATGCATTTTTGACTTAGGATATTTTCAATTTACAATAGATTCATTGGGATGTAACCCATGGTAAATCAAGGAACATCTGTTATCTCAAAGTCATGATGCATTTACTTAAATATATTGGATAGTCTTTGCATACACAGGTTTATCTGGAACCTTGCATATAAAGGTTCTGTGGAAGGCACTGTAGGCATAAAAGAAACATTATCTGCACCTAGGCGTTCACTGTCTTCTGAATCAGGCTTGGGTTTGAAGAAAACGCCCAGACATCCAAAATCCAATAATAATTTAACCAACCAACTCCAACATAAATTAGAAGATACAGTTTCTGCCCCAGAGGAGGATGCCTGCTTACGAGAGATCATGTAAACTAGGACATGACAATAGACCACATCATAGAAACCACAGACTTTAAAAATGTATGAGAGTTAAGAAAGTGATTGTCTTAAGAAGTTAAAGAATGATTTGTGTATTCTGGGGATTGCTGTATTTTGAAGGAGGTATAGGATTTGGGACTTTAGAATAGACATGATGCTAAGGAGTAGGACAACAATAGCAGTCATGAAGTCTAAGACGAACATGTGCCAGGGACCAGTCTAAGTGGAAGAGGATTCACTCAGATGTTCAATAATATTTAGCACCAACAGTGTAGAAACACTTTGGGACCTGTAATCCCAGCACTTTGGGAGGCCAAGGCGGACAGATCATGAGGTAAAGAGATCGAGACCATCCTGGCTAACACGGTGAAATCCCGTCTCTACTAAAAATACAAAAAATGTAGCCAGGTGTGGTGATGGGCATCTGTAGTCCCAGCTACTCGGGAGGCTGAGGCAGGAGAATGGCATGAACCTGGGAGGCGGAGCTTTCAGTGAGCTGAGATCACGCCACTGCACTCCAGCCTGGGCGACAGAGTGAGACTGTCTCCAAAAAAAAAAAAAAAAAAAAAAACTTTGGGAATGCAAATTTGATGCAAATTAAATGATGCCTGTCCCTCAGGAGCTTCAGTTCTAGTAGAAGAGTAAGTCAGCAAGATGCAAGGTATCCTGAACGGCAAAAGAAGGTACCACCAAGTGCAGCAGGAGTACGAATGAAGAAGAATTCCTGGCTGAGTTGATGAGGGGGTGCTTCAAAGAGAATGAGATATTTAAATATGGCCTTGAAGGGACTTGGTTAAGCAGAGATAGTGGATGAGACAGAACAGACAGAAGCACTGTGGAGGACAATCTATATTTATCCCTACGGCATGCCATCTATAATCTTACGTAATTCCGAGCAGGAAGGATTATCTCTTCGTTTTATAGGTGGAGAGGCTGCAACTCACAAATGTGACGAAACCTTGCCATGCAGATGCTGGGGTTTGAAACCAGGATGGTGTGAGGTAACAGCACAAAACAGAAGCAAATGGCAGGGAACATGAAAGAGCATTGAGACCAAGGGAATAAACCACATTTTGGGAATTAGCAAGGCATCTGACAAAGCTGCAGTAATATTATGGATTTGATTTAAGGATGATTAGTATGGTGGGCTTATCAAGTGAAAAGAGCACTCGGTGGGTCACAGCACTATAGGGAAAGGAGCACGGGCTTTGGATCTCAAAGACCATCATCGTCACTTTTCTAATGTATTAATAACTTATGGGAGGGTGAGGCAGTCACGGGACACAAAAGTAAGGAGGAAAGGGAAGTAATGCAGAGGAGGGTGGAAGCAATCACGAGTGACCCAGTGCCACAGTATCCTTTCTTTTTAGTTGGCGGACTCAATATAATAGAGGAGACATTGGCTGATGACCCAAATAGATCAGGATCAGTGTCCAGAAGATTCAACCAAGTGGAGAGATGGGCTGAATATGAATAAGACAATTTAACAAGAAAGCAAAAGCCCTGGCACTTGGATTGAAAATTTAAGGGTACTAAAAAACAGCAGTTTGCTTCGTACAAATTTAAGTATGTGCCACCCTCATCCCTCCGTCTCCCAATAAAAAGCATAATCTGGGGGATAGTAGAAATACGTTATTTATTTTTTATTTTATGTTTTGTAGAGATGGGATTTTGCTATGTTGCCCAGGCTGATCTTGAACTCCTGACCACAAGCAATCCTACCGCCTCAGCCTCCCAAAGTGCTGGGATTACAGGCATGAGCCACCACGCCCAGCCAGAAATCCATGATTTCATAATACACTAAGTAAAACCACACTCTGTACCCTCATGATCAGAGCATTCCAGGAGCATCCTCAATAATCGGACTCCAGGCTTGAAGAAGATATGGACAAAAGAGCACATTTTGAGGCCATCAGGCTCTGAGGCCAAGCTCACAGTGGCCCCTGTGAGAGGGGCTGGAAATAGGATAATCTAAAGGGTTCCTCACAATAGCTAAGGACACACCTAGGGAGAGCCACAGAGCAGAAATAATAAAAGAAGTTGTCTTTCTGGTGGAAGGAGAGAGAGTTCAGGGATTATGAAAGAAGAGAAAGTGGGCTATCGTGAGGGAAATACCATGTCCCCATTCATTTTTGTGTAAAATTAAGATTAACCTCACAGCAAGAAGCTAGTGGAAATTCATGGCTCACAGCTAAAGCTCATATTTGCATAATAATCAGACATAAATATGGAAGAACATAGTGATTTCCCTTCAAGGAAGACTGTACGTTTAAACATTCTAGTATGATTCATGCCAATCCTTTAAGATGTATTGGGATCACTGGGGAGGCAAGGCTCAGCTGTTCACCCCTCCGCTTGATTCTCTGAATGGACACCACCTCCAAGAGCTTGGACTCTGACAACTAGATCTGCTCTGAGAGAGTAGATAGAGGCAGCTGAGAAGAACCTGGGACTCAAACCCATGACCCACCCACAGTCCATCATCAGAGAGATAGATTAGGCAGACATTTCTCTAAGTCGAGAATCGAGTTTTGTTCATTTTGTAGATTTGGCCTTTCAGATGTAATTAAAATTAAAAGTCCCCATGACATTTAACAAAGTTTTCTAATTACTTTGCTTTTGTTCTCTGAGAAGCTAGGCCTGTCTCATTCCATCATACCTGAGGTGTACATTAGATGCTGTATTAAGAGTCTATTTCAGCACACTGAACAAATATTCTTTTGAGGTGCCAGATTGTTACTGGGAACTAGACTGTTACTGAGGACAGCATGCTAAGGTAAGGATGGAAAAGTGGAAATTAAGGATCCAGATAAGTTTTATTTCCCCATCACCTAGACCATAAACCTAATTCTGAAAAAAAAAAAAAAAATGTAGCTGATTTAGGTAATTATTAAGACACCGCAAATTAAACAGGAAATTTTCCTGGCTCAAAGATATATTGATAAATGACTTTTCAAAGATAGGTAAATCTTCTTACTTAAACTAACAAGATATTCTTATTAGATTTAAATTTTGAGATTGTAGGTCGTGCTCTGTTGGTATGATAGTATTTTATAAAAAACTCACATTTTATATAGTGCAGTATTTTTAATTTTAACAGTTACAACAGATATTGCATTATATGAAGTCAGCCTCACATTGTGGTTGAGAAAATTGCTCAGGGTTGCAAAGCTAGTTAAGTAGTGAGGCTGGGAGTTGAAACGGAGTCCTTTTTTTTTTTTTCCTACTGTTCCATGCTGCATTTTCAGTAATGATTTATGGTAATTGGGTTGTACTGTATTCATTTCTAGGTGAAAGTCTATTTAGTATTCATAAAACATCCCATTTAAATTTTCTACAAAAATGAGTATGTCCAGTGCCATGCATATTTGTACAAATAATAGATTTTGTAACCTTTTTCTTTGCCCTTTCTCACAACTGATGTAATAGGAGCCATAAAAATATTTAGTGAAGAAACATTTAACTTAAATAGCAGGAGATAAAAGAGCCATCCAAAGTGACAATTCTAATCAAGCATAAAACATGTAAACTTCCAAGTATATTAGGTTTCAGTTCTTAATCATTATTCAGAAAAATGTCTTTGTTACGTGTCTTATGCTAAAAGATTGGAGGGAAGACAGTGGAGCATGGATTCACATTGTTTTGAGTATTGACATGGTTGGAATACAGCATAACATATTATAAAGTTCCTGAGTTTGATCTTTTCAGAAATATTTCCAAAAAGAAATGGAGCAATTTTCCTTTATATTTCATAAAGAAAATAATAATTTAAGCATATTTCTCCTATGAAGGGGACAGCAAATTGCACTGCTTTTTATGTGCAGACTTTATGAGGGAAAGAAGGCAATGACAGGAACTTGGAAATGAAGGTATTTATACATTTCAGCTATAAAAGGTGTAAGAGAGAAAAATAAATATTTGTTCTGTTTAGCAGATGATTCCATATTTCAGTATAAGGCAATAGAGGTCCCTATATATAACGTAACTTTTTTCTTTGTCTGATTCTTACTTTTGGTTCTGAAATGCAGAAGTGAATAATTAGATAACTTTTATGATGTCCATATATTTGTGGGTTTGAAAACGATATTTCGCGAAGACCAATAGGCATTTGTTATGTTGTTGAATTTGCTTGAGACATCTTTCATTCATTTGTTTTCAGTCACTTGAAAGACAGTATGTTTAGTTAGCTACCTATGAATGTTGCCAAATGAGATCTAAGGAAACCATGATAGGTGAAAGACGTCAGGGCTCTACATTCCTGGAGATCAGTCATGGAAAGAAAAGCCAGCTCGGAGATCAGTCAATTAGCCAGGCATGCTTAGTTTTCTCTGCTAATAGCAAGGCTTATTTTTGCCCAGTCGGGTCAAATGTTAAGAACAGTTTTGATTCAGCAGTAGTGCCCTTTAATACATTTGAATTTAGTTATTTTGGAATATCTCTATACATTCACTACACAGCAAGACATTTTCTGTTCCTTCAACATTTTTATTTGCCAGAAGTAGTTTACGACTTCATGCAGTCTACTTATTATTTATACTCAACCACGTGCAATCATAATAATTACTGATTGAACAATCTAGTCTTCATTCAAAGTATGTTAACTATTCTAATGAAATAATATGCATCATTTCTAATCTATAAGGGTTGGAAACTTTTGAATTCATAATATCGATTATGAGAAACCAAATTTCGAAAAATAGTCTATGAGGAGAAAAATAAAATAATTTCTAAAATTTATTATTTAAAAATCAGACCCAAATTATTAAAAACTTCACTTAACTACTGAAGTTAAATGCTTAATGAAAGCATTAAGCCTCTGTTGGAAATAGTTGTAAAATATTTAGTATACGGTACATCAACCCTCTTTGATACTTAAGCAACCCTAGTGCCCCCAGGTCAGTGCCCTGAAGGTCCTTTAAATGCAGATAAAGATCAGAACTGACACAGGGACCCCAGGGACCAATCCTGGAAAAATGTTTTGTTTGTTTTGTTTTGTAACTAAACAAATTCCTGTGAACCCTTTGTTGTCGTTTTTTCTAAATCCTTCAAAAAAAGAAGCAGCATTTGGAAGACACAACGGATTCAGGCGACAAAACATTTCAAGTTTCTTTCTGCTACAGGTAGAGTCATATGATCTTTAGAATTTCAGTTGAAATAGATAAAATAGTTCCATGACGGACTTGTATTGTCTCTTAGAGGCACTTACAACTTGTACTGTTGTTGTTGTCTTTGTCGTTGCTATTTAAATAACTTTCTTCAGCATGTAGAATACATGCCAAATGTATTTGTAAATGATTTGTAATGTAATTTAAATGATTTGTAAATGAACGATTTGTAAAATCTGTACATCGCATTACTTCGGTCCAGAGTTAGGGGCCATTTAGATCTGGTGCCTGGTGCAAATGAACGTAAGTTCAATCTCTGTTCAAGGTTTATTTCAATGACCATACATTGTATCTCTGTTATGAGTCATCTCATGAATTTACGACTAAATGGGGTGTGGGCAAGAGAGAATAGATTTGCAAAAACTATCTCAAGGTTTATAATCTACACATTGCAACAATATTATTAATATTGAATTAATAATTAATTGGTATCTGATGAATATTAATATTAGTATCTAATTATCATTAAATAGTGATGATGTTTTCTAGTTTATCTGTCAAATCAAAACCTTAGCTTAATTTTTTTTTAAGTATTGCATATGGAAACAATTTACCAGCTAATTGTCAAATTATTTATTTTCTGCGCTTCAATTTTCTCATCTTTAAGTTAGGGCAAAAGTGCTGACATGAGATGGCCTTTGGGAAGATAAAAACAGATAGTATGCAAAGTATTTAACAAATCCTAGTGTATAGTAATATCCGAATAAATGTTAGCACTAGTTATTTGAATTTTTCAATAATTTTAAATGCTTTCCAATAGAAGAGATACTAACATTCATTCAACAAATACTTATGAATCACTTACCACATGCAAGTCCACGCTCAGATCTGTATCTGTGACTACGTTCAAAACCACTTACACCCTATTTTTAAATACTGTGCTATGTTTAAAACGTTTCCTAAGTGCTTTGCAGAAAAACCAGAAAAGGCAGAAATAAAACAATTAAACCAAACAGGTCATCTCTGACAGCTTATGTGAAGTCTTCTTTCTAAAAGTTCGAAAACGTGGAGTCTTTCTGTGCATTCTCAAAGGGAAGATGGGCTGTCAGCTGGCGGAACAGTGTGTGAGATCTTTGTAGATGACGCGACACCATCCGGAAGGGAGGGTACGCATTGCCTGGGCTCTTCTGGGGTCAACTTTATTCTTGGTGCAACCTAACAGGGAATGGGCACGGAGAGGAGTGAGCTTTGCAGATGATCGCTGCTGGGCCCTCCACAGAGCCCAGGCCTGTCCGGAGACCAGCATTAGACAACGAAGAAGCCTCCTGAGGCTGCGAGGAGCCCGTCAGCCGCTTAGTGAGCTGCCTCTGCATCTCCAGTTCTGCTGGGATCAGGGATGGTTATCATGGCCTGGCAACCTATAGGTTACTCACAAATGGCACAAGAGGGTGTCTGAGTGACATTGTTAAGCAGTGATTAGAAGCAGTTGATTAGTCAGAGTGGTATTTGGTTTGACTCTGGGTAATTTTTGTTTTTGTAAGTCTTGGGTTTTGTTTTGTTTTGTTTTGTTTTTGAGAGAGTCTCACTCTGTCGTCCAGGCTGGAGTGTGATGGTGCGATCTCGGCTCACTGCAACCTCTACCTCCGGATTCGAGCAATTCTCTTGCTTAGCCTCCCAAGTAGCTGGGATTACAGGTGCCTGCCACCACGCCTGGCTAATTTTTGTATTTTTAGTGGAGGCAGGGTTTCACCATCTTGGCCAGGCTGATCTCGAACTCCTGACCTCAGGTGATCCACCCGCCTCAGCCTCCTAAAGTGCTGGGATTACAGGCGTGAGCCACCACGCCCAACCAGTCTTGGGTATGTTTTTAAGAGCTGTTGGACTTCAGATATAAAAAGCAAGCTTGAGCTAACTCCTCCAGTCTCCCCATTTAGTAAATGCAGAAAGCGATGTCCAAAGAGGGTACATATTCTCCATCTTTTAAAAAGGATACAAAGGGTTGTTTTTTTTCTTGTAAATTTGTTTAAGTGCCTTACAGATGCTGGATATTAGACCTTTTTCAGATGCATAGTTTGCAAATATTTTCTCCCATTCTGTAGATTGTCTGTTTACTCTGTTAATATATTCTTTTGCTGTGCAGAAGCTCTTGTTTAATTAGATCCCATTTGTCAATTTTTGCTTTTGTTGTCATTGCTTTTGGCTATTCACAATAGCAAAGATATGGAATCAACCTAAATGCCCATCAATGACAGATTGTATAAAGCAAATGTGGTACATATACACCATGGAAAACTATGCAGCCATAAAAAAGAATGAGATCATATCTTCTGCAGGAACATGGATGGAGCTGGAGGCCATTATCTTCAGCAAACTAACGCAGGGACAGAAAAGCAAACACTGCATGTTCTCACTTATAAGTGGGAGCTAAATGATGAGAACTCAGGGACACAAAAAAGGGAGCATCAGACACTGGGGCCTGCTTGAGGGTGGAGGGTGGGTGGAGGGAGAGGAGCAGAAAAAACAACTATTGAGTACTAGGCCCAATACCTGGGGGATGAAATACTCTGTACAACAAATCCCTGTGACATGAGTTGATCCATATAACAAACCTGCACATGTGCCCCCAAACCTAAAATACAAATTAAAAAAATAAAATGATACAAAGGGGCTATGTCCATGGTAGCTACCAGCACAGGCTTTGGAGACTGTGCTTGGGATTTTATTCTTCCTCCTCTACCTACAAGTTTTCTAAACTTGAGAAAGTCATTATATCTTCCTGTACCTCAGTTTCTTCATCTATAAAATGGGCCTATTGATACTATCAACCTCAGAAATCGCTGTGAATAAATGAGATCCTATGTAGGTGTTTAGTAAAGGAGCTGTGTAGCCTGTATTACATGTTCAAAGTTCCCTCATTATTATTATCATTGCACTGATTGTTATTAATTTGGGGAGACCAAAGTTAGAAATTTGAAACCAGAAGACAATAACTGACAATCAAATGTCCTTTCTTGCTGTGAAATTCTGACTCTAAACCACAATGTGTCTTTCTAATAAGCTAGATAAATGATAGGGGGAATTTTTGTGTTTAGTAACATTTGTTTTTTGTGTTATTAATTTGTATGTCTCCCACGTCAATATTCAAAGTACTTCAGATAATCAGATATTAATATATAAAATTTATACATGTAATGTAAAATATTTAAAAGAATTTGAGTAATTTATAAAGAATATTTGAAAGTGTTTGTGTTGGGTTTATGTTGTGACTTTAATCTGAAATGTTTAAGATAACATTTCAAAGTATAAGTATAAAAAGGGAAGCTATAAGTTTACTAGGGAAAATATATAGTGCTATCTTTATACATTGAGATAGGAAAAGGCTTGCAGGTAAGAAACAAAACCCCAAAATCATGAAGGCTCATAAATTCAAGTTCATCAAGAGGCAAAACTTTGGTACTACCCTCAAAACTGTTTAAAATAAAAACTAAATTGGAAGAAAATATTTGCTTTACATATCTGACAGAGGATTCTCATCCAAAACATATTTAAATTATTTTACAAGTTGGTCGAGAAAAGTCAACACACTAGGAAAATGTTCAAACTGTGAGAATAAGAGCCGGGCATGGTGGTGCCCGCCTGTAATCCCAGCACTTTGAGAGGCCGTGGTGGGAGGATTATATGGGACTAGGAGTTTGAGACCAGCCTGGGCAACACAGCGAGACCCCATCTCTACAAAAACATTTGTTTAAATGTAAAAATATGCAACTTATAGTAGAAAAACATATACATGGACAACAGGCACATGGGAAATAAAGTACATCTTTAATAAAAATGGGGGGAATGCAAATTAAAACAAGATATGGTTTTTATAACAAGGTAGGCAAATATTAAGAACCTAAGCTCATCTGGTGTGGTGGGGCTGTGGAGGAAGTAGTGTCTTCAGACACAACTAGCAGAGGGAGGTCTGAGTTGATGGAGCCACTTGGAAGAACAATCTGGTAGTATTTATTAGAGCTATACGTGCAGGCTCTATGCTCCAGCAATCCCCACTTCCCTACATCAACCCTAGAGGAACACTTGCCAAGGGACATGAATGAAAACAATTCATTGTGTGGTGTTTTTCTCTGTTGAAAAATTGTGAACAACCCAAATGCCTTTCAATAGAGTAATGTCTGAATAAATGATAGCATTTTCCTTTTTCTAGAATACTAAGCAGAACTAAAAAGAAAGCGTTAGCTAGATGAATGGATCTCCAAGACATGTTTTGAGATAAAATAACCAGTTGCAGAAAAATTTATACAATGGCATTCAATTTATTTTAAAAATATAGAAAGACATAAACAATGAAGTATAGAATGATGGAGTCAGTCATATATCTCTATGTAAAAGCACAGGAAAAGGCATGGAATGATTCGTGTAGCTCGTAGCTCTGGACGTCCCTAGAAAGACGCTGAAGGTTGTGGGACAGGCATTGAGGAGGTGATGGGGTTTTCTGAGGCAAATGAATAATACAGTTGTTTTCTACCTGAGTTGAGAACAGATTAATATATAGAGAGAGACCCAAGTGTCAGCTTTGTGACTGATGAAAGTGATAATGGAACAGGTGGCTTAGAATTCATAATCAAGTGGGCTTGCAGTGGTCTGTTCCTCATCTCCTATCATTTTTTGCTCCCCTACATTCCCTCCACACCATCTGCCAGCAGTCTAAGCTTTGGGGCAGTCCATAAGAAAGGGAGCTTAGTTCTGCATAACCTCACATTGATTGGAGCCAGAAAATAAAGAGACCGATAGCTCAGTCTTACAGCATTTTCATAGATTGGCTCTACCCTCCTTAAAAATATGAGCCAGTGGTCACCACCAACAATTAGGTAATGAGCTGCTCCTTCTCATCCCCAGGAGCAGGGAGGATGGAAGTCATGGAACACAAGGAGCTCAAGGCCAAGGTTGCTCTCCTGCTTTTATCATTGTGACTACTATTGTTCCATGAAGGTGAGTATCACCTACATGTAACAGTATCACCTACAAGTAATGTTTTAATGTTTTTTAAAAAAGAAATGTATCCATGTAATACACATAAGCAAAACCAAAAGTTTAATAGAAATCTACAGTGATGTTAGGCATTTTTCCCAACAGTAGTTACTTATAAATAATTTTTTATTATTTATATTTAATTATTTATTATTTATAAATAATGCTGCCCAAAATGAGCCTGTCGATATAAAACAAAAATTAAGATGTAAAACATGAGAAACTAAACAGCTATGACATGAATTTTCTTTTGAAAGACTGGAAAGCATTTATCTTGTAGAAATTTTAAATAGGCTTTATATCAATATGCACTTGTATGCATGTTATATCAATATGCACTCAAGATATTGAATAGCATTTGCAAAATAAAAAAATTATTAAAATGTCTGACCATTTACTGTGTGCCAGGTATTCTGCTAAACACTTTACTTTTTTTTTCATTTAATCCTTCTATTAATACTATGCGGTTGGCACTCTTTTTCAGTTAGGGAAACTGAGGCTGAGAATGGATAAATATTTGCCTGAGGCCCCGGAAAATGTGGGCCCACATCTACTGTGTATTTATCTTACTTTTTCTTCATGCATATTCTTTTCCAACTACAGGCCCATATTTGCTAAGCTGAGATATGAGCATTTTAAATTAAAATAAATTCAGTTGTTTTCTTGGCATATACATTTGCAGAGATTCACAAACTTCAATCGTCATCTACTGGGGAGAAAGAGTTCTTTATTCCTATAAACTATAATTATAAGCATTCAATATTTTTAGAGGAAGAAAATGTATCTGTTTATACTAAGTATTTAAAAATCACCTACAGATTTGCTCTAATTGTCAGTTTCTGCAAAATTATTATTGTTTCTAAATCTCTTAACAAGTAATGATAAATAGATGTGTTGTTATGAAAAACAAGAAAGATATTCAGTGTTTCCTGTATTTCATAAACACCACATCATTTCCTTTCATCAAAATTTCCATTGAAAGATTGTGATAGTGTTAAGCCACCTTCTGGGCTTAAGTATGTATGAGAAGAAGCCACAACTTCTTTTCTTTGTGGATCACCTCAGGTCTTACTCTACAGTGTTCTAAATCCACACGAGATTAATATTCAAATCCATGAACATATCTTTGTTTTCATTTGTGGCAAAGGATCTTTTATTGTAGATGCTGCTTAATGCTGAATAGGCTTGAAAAGATATATCAAGTACAGGTGTAAACAGCATGTGATTTCATTAAGATAGACATAGCTATATTGCAATGATGGCAGTTTGATCAGAGTCATAGGTCAACGAAGATCTGTCAGGGTAAGACCTCATGCTCTGAATATGCAGACAGTCTTATAATTCTGACTATACGTATGTTTATTTTTTTGTAACTTAAGGAAAATTTTTTTTAGAGCCAGGCACGATGTCTCACGCCTGTAATCCCAGCACTTTGGGAGGCTGAGGAGGGAGGATCACGAGGTCAGGAGATTGAGACCACCCTGGCTAACACGGTGAAACCCCGTCTCTACTAAAATACAAAAAATTAGCCGGCCGTGGTGGCGGCGTCTGTAGTCCCAGCTACTCGGGAGGCTGAGGCAGGAGAATGGCGGGAACCTGGGAGGTGGAGCTTGCAGTGAGCTGAGATCGCGCCACTGCACTCCAGCCTGGGCGACAGAGTGAGACTACATCTCAAAAAAATAATAATAATAAAAATAAATAAATAAATGAATAAATAAATAAATAAAAATTTTGTTTTAGAGACAGGGTCTCACTCTATTGCCCAGGATGGAGCAACAGAGTGAGACCCTGGAGTGCAGTGGCACAATCATAGCTCACTCCAGCCTCAACCTCCTGGCCTCAAACAATCCTCCCACCTAAGCCTCCCAAGTAGCTGGCACTACAGGCGCATGCCACCATGCCAGGTGTTTTAACTTGGCTCATAAACTCTATCAGATCTGTTATTACAGAGACCTGAAGTAATCCAAAAGAAAAGTATCTGGAGACTTTGAGTAGATTCTCAAAACAACAGACACCCAAATGCTGAAACATTGGTGCCCTCGCTATGGTCAGTACAGGAAAATGTGAATATTATCCTGGATGCCATTATACTGATACAAGTTGCAAAGGTGAGGGCTTGTATTTGTCAAAGTGTAGAGGTAGTTCTTCTAACATAAAACATGGAAGCTAACATCTCGATGACTTATCTTAAAATCCCATTTTTTCTCTTTTGATCATAATAATGCATTTTATGGTACAAATAAGAGAAGCTATTTTCTTTGCCAAAATAGCTTGAGAGTATGATCAGAGTCGAGATATAGAAACTATGGAATACTTCATATTTCTTCTCCTGAAAGCTGATTACCCAGATATCAAAATTCATTATTCTATAGTTTATTCTCAGTATGTTTTCCTAAGATTTGAAAATTAGACAAGTTCATACATGGGGCCCAAAGTTTCAAGCACTTCCTGTATTAACAGTAGATTACAAAGATAGCAAGAGAAATAGGAAAGGAATTGAAGATGCCAACTAACGCACCTAAAAATCAATTTCATGAACTTGTCATGTTGAGAAGTCAAATAGAAAATAATTTATATGTGGTATCAGTACCATCTTTTCCTTCTTTTTTCTTAAAACAAAAATTTCCTTTTTATTTAAAGAAAAGAAAAAATAAAAGAAAATAAAGTATATGAAGAATCACACTCAGAAATTGCTTCTTCCCGTCATGCCTCAGGGACGTGAAGCAAAAAGATAACAGGTGTATTGATCATAAAGCTGACAGGTTATTGGTGACTCTAAGAGATCTATTGCCCCATTCCCCAACTAGCAGCAAAAGTTCTGATGACATGTGAATTGATATGAAACCAGGTTTCATAGTGATTTCAAAGAAGGTTTTCAGCTTAGTTCAGGGCTAAACTGAACTGTTTCTTTGGAGAGGAAAGATGATGTGACGTAGTGACTGAGTCTTGAACCAGGGTCCAGAGTACGTGGGTTCTTCCCTCAATCCCCCCTCTTGGGTCTTTTGTGACTTGCTATCTCTGATCTTCCATTCCTTCCTTCTTAAAGAATAGTGCATGCCATGCCTGCATCAAAAGAGTCTTGTGAGGAAGATCCAGTGAGGAAATGCAGTAGAATTACCTATTAATATATAAACACTACTGTGCAAGATGTCATTAATAACATGAGAATGCCTTTGTGATTACAAATGCGGGTGACACTGTGTGCATGACTACTACAGGATGTGGTGTCCAGTCACACGGTGGCCCTCCCCAGTGACTCAAGAAAGGATGCACATCTCAGCACTGAAGGAGACCTGATTTTCCTAAAGTGAAGAAGTAAAAATAATGCCAGAGACTAAACTGCAGTATAACATTATTTATGGAGGAGTCTGTATCACAGGACATTTAAAGGGAGAAAACTTATGTATAAAAAAAGAAAATGTACTTTCAACTAGAACAGCTAAGAAAAATGAATTTTTTTTAATTCCAGGAAAAATTTAAGCCAAAATGAAACAAGAGAAACTTTAGGAATCTACCAATCCTAGTTGTAATCCTTTTGAAAAGCATGAAAACTTGAGAACGAGAGAATTCCTAAACAAGGTAGAACAAAGCTGTTGTTTTTACTGTTCTAACATCCTCTGTAGTGTTAATTAGATACATGAAACATTCAGAAGGAGAACTGAGCAAGAGAAAGAGAAGGAAAGGCAAATTTAAGGGATATGACTCCTGTTCCACGGAGCAGACTCGCTTTAGCATCCTCTTGTGTTTATTAAATATTCTGTGCAAATGTCTGGGGTACCAGCTACATTATGGAGTTTTTGGAGATATGTTCTACAGTGATCTTTCAGATAAAAGCCCTTCTTTTTTAGACGAAAAGTTTAACTGAGATAACAAATGTTTAATCACTTAATTTAATCTTGTCCTACTTGGACTAGAATTTAGATGTCCTGAGTTTTCATCTTTCTGCCACCTTTCATGGTTTTCCACATTTATAAGATAAGATCATTTAATTATGGGACGGTGATTTCAACTCATTTTTGGATTCTGTATAGCCATCTACACTACAATCATAGTGTAGCACATACCTCTAATATTCATATATAAACCCAAATTAACTATATCATAATAATTTTGTTATATCCCTTGAGATACAAGATACAAAAACAAGGGATAGAATTTATGCTTGTATTTGCCCGTGTGAAGTTACTAAAGTTTGAACAATAAATAGCTAACAAAAATAAATTTAAAAGAATTTCAGATAATTAAACTCAACGTTATTTTAAGGAACTACAGTGGCAGGGATTCCAAGCCAAATCACATTGTAAATATAGGTAGATGACAGATAGGTAGATAGATAGATAGATAGATAGATAGATAGATAGATAGATAGATAGATAGATAGATAGATAGATAGATAGACAGACAGACAGACTGACTCTGGGGGAAGTGGGAGCAATTTGTCAGAATGTAAAAGAGAACTATTTGAATTCTGTCCAATCATTTTACCTGGGGAACACTTAGATGATGAGGATCGCCTTTTCCTTTGGCTTCAAGAGACAGTAAGCAGTGTTTTCAGCAAATATGATGATTTTTGATCTCTCCAAGCCTTCGTACTGAGAATACAGATGATATATTAGTCTCTATTTTGTGCTCAGATCTGGAATTTCCTAGAATGTTACCTACAAAAGATTTAGATATTAATATCTTGAAGAACTTTTAGCGCAAATGTCAAAAGTTTTTCTTTGTCACCTATTTAACAATTATAGTATCATCACACTCAAACTTCTCTTCATTCCAGTATTCCAGAATGGAACACAAAAATGGTATATTTTGATCTATATTTATTGCCATTGATTAATGCGGCATTCGCAAACAGTCCCTTTTGGGCAGACCATGTTTGCATTTTAATTTCATTACAATCAACATAATGAAGCTATTGATGGTTTCTTCCGTTTTCCCTTTTGTTTGCCTCTTAAATTTGAACTGCATGCAGCCCTTTGTGCCTCAATCTGTTGTCACAGATGGAACTTTTTAGAATGCATTTTCTGTTTCTTTGAAGCAGTTAGAATAGAAAAAAATCACTTCATACCATACGTTTAAATTCCACCAATAAAATCAAAACTTTTATGAGCCATTATGCAATTGTCCTATAGAGTAAAAGGTTCACCTGAAAAGTGATATGTATTATTATTTCATTGCAACTTTATAAAATTTTCCTAGGATAAGTCATTATTAATTTAAAAATAAAAAGCAGTAGATGTCTTTAAAATATTTTTTACACATTTCAGGCTAAGGTTTAATATTCATACATGTGTACACACACAATGAATATATATATTTAGAGGTAAAATTTCTGAGAGAAACATTTTTATATTAAAAAGAAAGGGACTTCTGATTATGAACATGACTAAATAACAGGTTTTGTATTTAGCTACTGAAAAGCAATGAACTCTCAAACTGGACAAATATGATGAAGTAACTGTTTTCAGACATTGGACAATTTACCACAAAGGGCTGTAGCCGTTTAAGATGGAATCACAGGCAGGTAGACACACTTTGCCTTTAGCTTTCTGCCTGGGGCACTTTCCACACTGTGGTACAAGGAGTGCACCCAGATTGACAGCAATGGTCTTGCGGGGTGGAGGGAACAGTAAAGTTCAGGGCCACTGAAGCAGCCATCATTTTTGAACAGGCATATCCAGAGAGGAAAAAGCTGCACAGAAACGAAGCTCTAGAAATCTGCATATAAGTTCGAGTCATTGGCATGCACATGTGAAACTCCATGATTTCTGGCAGAGAAGAGCTGTAAGAGGCTCTGAGTTGAACTGGGACACTGCAGGTTCCACAGTGCTGAGGGCATTGGTGTTCTGACCAGGCACAGTGGAGTCATTTCACGTAATACCTCAGGCATTCTGTTTTGAAATCACAGAAAAGCCACACCTTAAAAGTAGGTCTGACAACCAAATTAAAAAGTGAGCAAAAGACTTGAATTAGAGAGTTCATTTTAAAAAGGTGTACATATATGAACGGTTAAGCACATGACAATTTGCTCAATACCAGTAGTTATTAGAGAAATGTGACTTGAAACAACAGTGGCCTATCTGCCACTATACACCCATTGGAGCGCCTGTAATAAGAAACAAGAATACCAAGTGTTGGCAAGGGTGTGGAGAAATGGGAACCATCATGCATTCTGATGGAAATGAACATGGTATATCCACTTCGAAAAACATGTTGCTGGTTTATTGAAATGTTAAACAAAAATTTATCATTCAACCTAGCAAATTCACTCCTAGAAATCTACTCAAGAGAATTAAAAACATATCTACACAAAGATATGTACACGAATGTTCACCACAGCATTATTTATAATAGCCAAAAGCAAGTAAAAATCTAAATTTTCATCAACTAGTGATCAGATAAACAAAATCTGTGTATCCATACAATGAAATTGTAAATTCAGTTATTTATAATAGCCAAAAGCAAATAAAAATCTAAATTTTCATCAACTAGTGATCAGATAAACAAAAAGTGTGTGTATCCATACAATGAAATTATATATTCAGCAAGTAAGTAGAATGATTACTGGTATATGCTATAAGATGTATTAAGCTAAAAAAAATGCTAAGTGAAAGAAGCCATACACAAAAATCTATTAAATATATATGCAATGTCTAGAAAAGGCAAACTTATGAAGTCAGAAGGCAGATCAGTGGTTGTCTGGGCTGAAGATAAGAATTGGAATTGACTGGAAATAGCGTGAAGGAACTTTTTGGGATGATGGAAATGTTCTTACACAGGATTGTGGTGATGGTGACACAATTCTATAATTTCACTAAAACCATCAAATTGTTAAAAAATAGTGGTTTACTAACCATACGGTAAATGCTACCTAATAAAGCCTAAAGTCTGTTGATTCACAAGTAAATTAACTGCTGCCAGAATAAAACTCAACACTAAAGAAAGGCAACAAAATCCAAACTCTCAGCAACATAGCAGCTGCAATATCCCATATTCGATGAAAGTTACTAGACATGCAAAGAAGTAAGAAAATGTGACCAATACCCAGGAGAAAATAAAGTTGAAATAAACAGACCTGAGATAACCCAGATGATGAAATTATGAAATAGAAATTTTTCAAGAGTATTATAAATTTATTTGAGGATTAAAAGAATAGCATGAACATTTTTTTTAGTGAAAAGATGAATTTCAGCAGAGAAATCAAAACTGTAAAAATTAAATACATGGAAAATCTGGAACTAAAAAAAGTCAGAAATGAAAAATTCACTGGATGGGCTGAATAGCAGATTGAAACATGCAGAAGGAAGTATCAGAAAACTTAAATATAGAGCAACAGAAAATCTAAATTTAAATACAGAGAAGAGAGATTTCTTAAAAATGAAGAATTGCAGTGGTTGGTTGAAATATTATCAAGTGGTAACTGGAGTCCTAGAAGGAGAGTAGAGTTCAGAGCAGAGGACACATTTGAAAAAAAAAAAAATTCCTGAACATTTTCCAAAGGTAAAAATTACTGCTATAGTTTGGATGTTTGTCCCACTCAAACCTCATGTTGAAATTTGATGCCAATACTACAGGTGGGGATCTAGTGGGAGGTGTTTGGGCCATGGGGGCAAACCCCTCATAAATGGATTAATGCCCTCTCTGTGGGGTGGTGAGTGAGTTCTCCCTCTGTTAGTTGCATAAGAATTGATTGTTAAAGAGAGCCTGGCACCTCAACCACCCCTTGCGTCCTCTCTTGCCATGTTATCTCTGCACGCACAAGCTCCCCTTTGCCTTCCGTCCACCATTACTGGAACCAGCTTGTGGCCCTTGCTGGATATAGATCGCCAATCTTGAACTTTTCCAGCTATCAGAATCATGAGCAAAATAAATCTTTTTTTTTCTTTTTTTTTTTTTTAAAACGGAGTCTCACTCTGTTGCCTAGGCTGGAGTGCAGTGGCACAATCCTGGCTCTGTCTCCAGGATTCAAGTGTTTTTCATGCCTCAGTCTCCCGAGTAGCTGAGATTGCAGGTGTGCACCACCACACCTTGCTAATTTTTTTGTGGAGATGAGTTTTCACCATATTGGCCAGGCTGGTCTTGAACCCCTGACATCAAGTGATCTGCCTGCCTTGGCTTCCCAAAGTGTTGGGATTACAGGTGTAAGCCACCGTGCCTGGCCATAAATCTTTCTTCCTTTATAAATAACCCTGTCTTAGGTATTTCTTTACAGCAGCACAAACAGACTAAGAAAATGACTACTAACGTGTTATTAAAAACAATACAAGACAGCCTACCAGAGACTAGCATCTTTAAAGAGTTGAATTATCAGCCTAAAATCTTATTTCTAGAAAATTATCCTTTAAAAATAAAGTCTGAGAGATTTTCAGTTAATAAAAGTTAAGATCATCTATCACTTATGGAAATATAAATGTCATAAATAAGATATTGGTTAATCAAACCAAAGTGCATCTTTAAAAAATGACAGGCACAACTAAGTGGGGTTCATACCAGTGGTGCAATGATAGCTCCATGCTAGACAATCTGTTGTTTTACAATATTAATGTTACAAAGATGAAAATTCATCATGTCATCTTCATAGATGCTGTAGAGGTTTTAGATATGTTCCTTGAGCTTTCAAAAATCTTAACAAATCATGAATAGATGGATACTTTCTTAACAAACATACACAAGTTTCTAGGGCTACCACCATGTATAAGACAGCCAGGGGAAAAAAAGAGAAATGAAAAGTAGGAAAGGAAGAAGCAACTATATTGATATTTGTAGATTCTATGATTGTACACATGAAAAACATGAAAACAGTAAGTGAATTTGATAAGATACAAAGTAATATCAAAATTCAGTTAATTACTTATATCAAAATCAGAACATTAAATGACACCACTTATAGCAGCTATAAGATTACAAGAAATAAATAGAAGAAATATGTAAGATTTGTATAAGGTTTTCAAATGCTACTAAGTAACGTAAAAATATTATCCAAATAGAATGGTATGCCTTATTCCTGAGTTGATAGATTCAATATTGTAAAGTTCAATTTTCTTAACGTTAAATCACAAGTTTAATGTGATCTCAGTAAAAATACCAGAGAAAAAAATTGTTTTTGGAATTAAGTGAACTAATTCTAAGTTCAATGGAAAAATAAATAAGCCAGAAAAAAACAAATAAATTCTGAAGAAAGATTAATAAATTGTTCCTGTCCATACTCCAAATATTATAGGAAATAATTAAACAGTTTATTATTGACAAATATATACCCCTGCAAATGGGCAAGACTACAGAGTATAAAAACAGAGAAATATATGTTGAATGTATACTTTGCATAGAATAATATTTGAATTTCACATCACTAGAGAAATGATGATTATATTTAGTAGATAACAGTGGAGTGTTTTAATAGCCAATCAAGAGAAAAATTAATTTGAACCCCCACCTTACTCCTTTCACCAAAATAAATTTCAGATTGATTGAATATTTAATATTTTTTAAATGTTTAATAAATCATGAAAATAATAGTAAAAAGACAGGATAATTATTTTTAATAATATGAGAGTTTAAAAAAACACGTTCTAAACACTACACAAAATTCAGCAACTATAAAAAAAGACTAATAAATTTGATGACATAGAAATTTTTTTAAAATTGTTGCATGGATAAAAAATACAACATGCAAAATGAGTTCTAAATGGCTAAAATACCTACATATCGTTTAGAAAAGGCCAATAATTCAAAGAAAAAATGAACAAAAACATGAAATAGTTCATAGGAAGAGACATGTGAATGAATTTGGCATCTTTGAAAAATGTTCTACCTCTTTCATAAGTGAAATGCCAACTAAAACTTCTGCACAATATCCATTTTCCACAAATGATTAACAACAACAAAAATGTTTGTGCACTATTTGAAGGACCATATTGAGTAATAATTAATTTCATATACTATTAATGACAGTAAAATAATTAGTCTGACCAATTTGGAGAGCAATTTGGCACTTTCTATCAAACATGAAAAATGCATATTTCTGAGAATTTATTCTATTTCTAGGAATTTATTCTTATTGACATATTCACATGTGGGAAAAATTTGAACAATGATATTTATGTCATTATGTGGAACAGCAAAAGTTGGAAGCAAACTAAATGGCTAAATAAGGAAGAGATTCAATAAACTGTAAGATATGCCTTCAATGGGACACTATGGAGTCACTGAAAGAAAAAATAGTAAGGCTGCTCACATTGTATTGTTGTGTTGTGTTCTGTTGTATTGTATTGATATGTTGCTAAAATATACTAAATAAAAAGGAAAGCAAATTGTAGAACAATGTGTGTATTATGCTACCTTTTGAGAAAAACTATAAATATGTATGCACACATCTCTACTCTTATCCTTTACACAGATTTATGCTGCCAACATTTGTACCTGCTGGATACAGGACTTGGGAGTAGTAGGAACGGGAAGAAATGGGACAGGCTAAATCTTCACTCTATAACCTTTAGTTCCTTTTGAATTATTTATGGTTCATATGTATTATTTTTAAAAATACAAAACAAAAGTGTTCAAAGTTGAATAAGCAGGGTAGAAACATTTCAGTGGCGTTCCATTGAATCCAGAACAAAAGTTTCTTTCCAGAGGTTCAGGCCCTCCTTGAACTGGCTCATTCCCATTTCTTAAATCCCACCTTGTTCCTCCCACCTCCTCCCACTCTGCAGTTTCCAACTCTATTGACCTTCTCTCAGTTCCTTGCACAAGTCAGTTTTGCCCCTTTGGAGCCTGTGCACTGCTTGCTTTCTGCCCGCAACTCTTTTGTCCTCACTCTGCATTATTCGGCTCCCTCTCTTATTCTTTTGGCTTTGGTGGTCACCCATGCAGACAGACCCTCCTTAGGCATCCACTCTAACATAGAGCCCGTTTTTCTTAGTCTTTTCTTGTGGCACCTAATTCCTTACATTCATACTTAATTTCTTTATCTCTTGGCTCTTGTAGTGTTTTTCCACACCCCTCCCCAGGATGGTAAACTGCTTGAGTTATCATTTCTATTTTATTCTCTTGTCAACACCTAGAAGAGTATCTGACACATTGCAACTGGGTTGGAATGCTAACATCTCTTGAATAAATTAATTCACCCATTTAAGACCAAAAGTTTGTATTACAAGTTTGCAGGAATAAATGTCTTACTGATTGGTATATAGGTGTAAAAATATGGCCCTTATTTTCAGTATTTAAAACTCTCAAGATGCCAAATATTTTCTACTGCTTTCTAAGCTGAACTTCCAGGCACAGCTGGTATATGCGTATTTCTTGACAGTCTCCAAGCTTTGATAACCAAATAAGAAAAAAAAAAAAAAAAGAGCACAGAAAAATGTAATTTTAGCTGTTACTAAATGGCCTAATAATACCAGTAATAGTTTTCTAAAAATTCTCAAAAATGTCTAATTCTCACAATAGCATTCTAACAGTAAACTAAGAGGTAAGCTAATATATTCAAGATACAGAGCAACCACACTTCTTTAGGAGCACTGTTATTTGTCTACATTGATTTGTTAAAACATTGTCCATTGTCAACCAATCTAAAAAGGACACAATAGGCTAGGGGCGGCAGCTGACACCTCTAATCTCAGCACTTTGGGAGGCCTAGGTGGGAGGATGGCTTGAGCCCAGGAGTTCAAGATCAGCCTGGTCAACACAGGGAGACCCCAGCTCTACAAAAACTTTTTAAAGAAATTAGCCAGGTGTCGTGGTGTGTGCCTGTAGTCCCAACTACTCGGAAGGCTGAGGTGGGAGGATTGCTTGAGCCCAGAAGTTCAAGGCTGCAGCAAGCCTGATTGTGCCACTGCACTCCAGCCTGGGCAGCAGAGTGAGACTTTGTCTAAAGAAAAAAATAAACAAATAAAAATAAGTGAATACAATTTTTAAAATAAATAAATAAAAAGGACATAATGAAATATGTTCAGAAGTCAGTGGTCAATATTGTTTGATTAATTTTGCCAAAATCCAATACGTAGTGTGGTTACAGAGCTGAACTTTAATAATAGAACCAATGTAACATGGTAATGCTTTTCATATTTTAAACTGCTTTCCTAAGTGTTATCTCACTTAATGCTCACTATGAAAACACAATAGAGATCATTTTGGCCTGTGCTTTTGTGAAATTATAGAATATTAGACCTGGAAAATGTATAATATCATTGACTTCTATTCTTCATTTTATAGATGAGGGAACTGAGGCCAAAAACATGATAAAGTATGTTCAGGTCTCACAGCTAAGTAGGGGCTAGAACCAGGATCTCAGTCCTCTCTTGGGCAACTAGACAATGGCTAAATATGCTTCTGCAACACCTTCATATCATGCGACTGACTTCTTAAGTGTACGGATTAATTTTAGAATTTAAATCAATTATAATACTTCTTTTTAAAACATGGAATATGGCTCTATCCAGAAGATAATCGACATTCCACTACCCAAATAGAACCATTATTTTTATTTTTGGATATTTTCTTCAGCATTTTTCTTTGATTTGTATGTTTCATGGAAATGTGTGTGTGTGTGTAATTTTTTTACCTCTCTTAAGTACATATTTTTAAATTTTAAAATGGATACACAGTATTTGTACATATTTATGCAGTACATGTGATTATTTCGTTACATGCATAGAATGCGTAATGATAAAGCTGGGGTATTTGGATATTTCCATCACCTCAAGCATTTATAACTTTTTTGTATTGGGAGCTGATATGGTTTGGCTCTGTGTCCTCACCCAAATCTCACGTTGAATTGTAATTCCCAATGTTGTAGGAGGGACCTGGTGGGAGGTGATTGGATCATGGGGGCAGATTTCCCCTTTGCTGTTGTCATGATAGTGAGTGAGTTCTCATGAGATCTGACGGTTTAAAAGTGTGTAGCACTTCCCTCTTTGCTCTCTCTTCTGCCACCGTGTGAAGACGTGCTTGCTTTCCCTTTGCCCTTCCGCTATGATTGTAAGTTTCCTGAGGCCTCCCAGCCATGCTTCCAGTACAGCCTGTGGAACCATGAATAAATTAAACCTCTTTTCTTCATAAATTACTCAGTCTCAGGTAGTTCTTTATAGCAATGTGAGAATGGACTAATACAGGAATATTTTAAGTTCTAGTTTAAACATACATTTTTTTTTTTACAATACAGCTAAATATTTTGTAAAACATTTAAAAAATGTTAGTCCCACACAGTCATGTAACTTCAAACAGTAAGCTCATCACCTAATATTATTGCATCTGCCACTTAGAAGCTGTGTGACTAGAAGCTCCCTGGGCCTCAGTTTTCTCATGTATAAAATGGGGATAATAATAGTGGTAATTTTATAGGGCTGTTATGAGGATTACATTAGTTAATATTTGTAAAGAGCTTAGAATGAATTCAGTAACATGGTCAGCACCATGTAAGTGTTTATTACTTGGGAGGCTGAGGCAGGAGAATTGCTTGAACCTGGGAGGCAGAGGTTGCAGTGAGCTGGGATCGCGCCACTGCACTCCAGCCTGGGCAGCAGATGGAGACTCTGTCTCAAAAAAAAAAAGTTACAATTAAATTCAAACTATTCTTTCTTTCCAATCTTCAATTCAGACCTTTATTTAATTGGGAAAGACCCTTGGAAACTTTCAAATTTTTACTTGAGTCGATTTGTTGCTGCCTCATTAGAACTCATAAAAATGCTGGTTATTACTCCTGTTAAAGTAAAATGGGAAAAATATACCTTTGTTCATTTTATTTCCACCAGTGGTCATATTCTTACCAAATAAATGTTTTCTCTGTGGACTGGAGCTGTCACAATGTTTTTTATTTATTTATTTTATTTTAACTTTTATTTTAGGATCAGGGATACACATGCAGGTTTCTTGTATAGCTAAATTGCATGTCATGGGGGTTTGGTGTACAGATTATCTTGTTATCCAGGTAAAAAGCATAGTACCCAATAGATGGGTTTTTGATCCTCATTCTCCTCTCACCCTCAATAGGCCCCGGTGTCTGTTGTTTTCTTCTTTGTGTCCATCTGTAGTCAAAGTTTAGCTACCACTTAAAAGTGAAAACGTGGTATTTGGTTCTGATGTTCTTGTGTTCGTTTACTTAGGATAATGGCCTCCAACTCCATCCATGTTACTACAAAGTACATGATCGCATTCATTTTTATGGCTGCATAGTGTGCCATTGTGTATATGTACCATATTTTTTGAAATCCATCCTGCAGTTGATGGGCATTCAGGTTGATGCCACGTCTTTGCTATTGTGAATAGTACTGCGATGAACATACGAGTGCATGTGCCTTTATGGTAGAATGATTTTATATTTCTTTGGGTATATATCCAATATTGGGATTGCCGGGTCGAATGGTAATTCTAAGTTATTTGAGAAATCACTAAACTGCTTTCCACGATGGCTGAACTAATTTGCATTTTCACCAGCAGTGTGTAAACATTCCCTTTTCCCCACAACATTGCCAGCATCTGTTATTTTTTGACCTCTAAATTATAGTCATTCTGACTGGTATCTCATTGTGGTTTTGATTTACATTTCTCTAATGATTCAGTGATGCTGAGCACTTTTTCATATGCATGTTGGCCATATGTATGTCTTCTTCTGAAAGGTGTCTCTCCATGTCGTTTGCCCAGTTTTTAATGGAGTTGTTTTTTGCTTGTAAATTTCTTTAAGTTCCTTATAGATTCTGGATATTAGGCCTTTGTTGGATGCATAGTTTGCAAATATTTTCTCAAGCGATCATCCCCCATCAGCCTCCCAAAGTGTTGGGATTACAGGTGTGAGCCACAGCAGCTGGCCTGTGTAATTTAATTATATGCTTTTCGCTTAACATATTATTCTTATATTTTTATTATTCCTGAAAGTTTTTCATTATTATAATTTTAATACATAGTCAATATGCTGCCTAATGAACAGTGTAATTTACTTATCCTATTTTCCATTTTGGACAGTGAGGTTGTTTTCACTTTTTGCTTTTATAAATAATTCTGAAGAAAGCATTCCATATGAATATCATTGTCAATATCACTGATAATTTCTATAGGATAAATTCCATGAAGGATGATTACGGAATCAATGGGATAAATATTTTTAACATTACTGACTCATATTGTCAAAATGTTTTCTTAAAATGTTGTGACAAAATCATTAACGGTGTGCAGAAAAACAGTTTTCAAGGTCTTATCCTCATTAGATGTAGTCATTTAAAAGTAAATTGCTAAATTAATAGGCTAAATGGCTCCCAATTGTTCTTTCATTTTGCATTTATTTGCTTATTAATGCGATCAAACATCTTGCAATTTGTTTGTTTGTGGAATATCGTTTAAAGCTCAATTAATCTGCTATGTTTTTTAATGACAAGCTAAGACACTACAGATGAAAAGCAATGGAAAGCAGAGATGTTTAGTGACCCCCTACTAAGATGCTAAGTATTTCAAATGATATTGTTAGGTGCATTAACATGCAAGTTATGAGAAAGAGACGAGGAAAAAGTCACAGACTTGAGCACATAATACGACAAATACTACTTCAGACTGGCTCAGTTTTAGAACTTAAGGGATTTTAATGCTTTGTCATGGTTTTTACTAACCAAATGCTTTAACAAGAAATAATTAATTCAGTATTAAAGGAAATAATGGGTAGCATGAATAGCTTTTGCATGATGGGTCTAGAGATGTGTTAAGTAGGTGCATGTGGCAATTGAATCCTTGAAATGGGGCTGGTCTGAATTGAGATGTGCTGTAAGTTCAAAAATACATATGTGATTTTGAGGACTCAGAACAAAAAGAAAAGAATTCAAAATATATCATTAATGATGTTTATTGATTATATGTTGAAATGTAAATATTTTAAAATAGTAGATTGAATTAAACCTATTAAAATTAATGTTACCTATTTTATTTACTTTTATAATGTGACTTCTAGAAAATTTATAATTGTATATGTGGCTACCATTGGCCAGCATGGGTCTAGAGAATTATTATGATATCAGATTTTAGGAAGGAAGTTATAAAATTTTAGTTCTTCAGGCAGAGATCTAAAGGAGAGGAGAGGAGAGAGAGAGAGACAGAGAGAGAGAGAGACAGAGAGAATCTACCACATAACTAAATTAAGTAAAGGGAGTGCTACAGCACTGACCATTATGACCAGCCAGGAGGTCTCTGATAAACTCAGATATTTATTCATAAATTCAGATTACAAAGAGCCTACCACAAAGGACAAACAAGCCTGGAGCAGTGGCTCATCCCTGTAATCCCAGCACTTTGGGAGGCCGAGGTGGGTGGGTCACTTGAGGTCAGGAGTTTGAGACCAACCTGGCCAACATGATGAAACCCTATCTCTACTAAAAATACAAAAATTAACCAGGCATGATGGCAGGTGCCTGTAATCCCAGCTACTTGGGAGGCTGAGGTGGGAGAATCGCTTGAACCTAGGAGGCGGAGGTTTCAGTGAGCAGAGATCGTGCCACTGCACTCCAGCCTGGGCGACAGAGCGAGACTGTGTCTCAAAAACAAACAAACAACAACGAAAAAACATAACTAGCTGTTGTCAGGACTCTTACAACAGAACGAGGTAGAGGAAGCCAAAGGGCTTTGAAAACTATATTCAGAGCACAAAGAAGAGCCAAAAAGGACAGACACTGCCAAGGGAAGCTGGGAAAATATTAATATAAAGAAAATCAAATTACGCAATTCTTATTTTGTGTTTGTTCTCTATAAAGAAGAATGATCTTCAAACTGGAAAAGAGAGATGAAATTTCCTCACAAGAAAAACTGAATTCAAGAAAGAAAAGGATACTTAAGAGAATATCAAGGTGTTAGAAATACATTTTCATCTCTGACCGCAGATAAATTACATTTCTCGGTGATGAAATCATTGATAGTCTTTGGCATTTGACTTGTTCCAAAGTGGAACTAATCTATCTACTGGACGAGCCCCCTGAGAGCACGGGCCTGGTCTCTTTCATTCACTGCTGTATTCCAATTTCTAGAATACTGCCTGGTATAGAGCAAGTGCCCAGTAAATATATGCAGATAAATAAATGAACAGAGAACACAGAGTGGCCAGATGATTAAAACAGGGAAATTTTCTGATTTCAAAACAGGGGAAATGAGGATTCTGACTTGTATAGATACCCAGGCATCATGCAGGCAAGATGTGAGGAGTTAAAAAAATTTTAGAGTGGATTAATTTAAAAAAACCTTCCAATATGCCAGGATTCCTCTACAATTTTACATCTAGTTTAATCCACACAATAATACAATTAACTGGTGCTATACACATTTTACAGATAAAACTGAGGCCCAAGAGGAATTTAAGGAACTTGCCTGGGAGTGATATAGCTTGTAAGCAGAAAAGTTGGCACACAGAATACATCTATTTGACTCCAAATTCAACTACTGGTTGTCCTCAGAAAGGAAATCATGATGACTCTGAACCAACCTGTGTACGATAATCATGAGTATGCTAAACTCTCCTAGTTTCCTTTTTAAATCAAATTGCTAAATTGGTTGATGTCATAGATAACTTGTTTATGTACTTTAAAAAAAAAATTGAGATGTTTACCCATATCTGAATATATAAAGAAGTTTCTAGTAGAGCTACTCCACTGGATAAGACAGAAGTTCAGAGCTCTACCAGAATAGGTATCAATTCACCTTTGCGGAACTTCATAAAGCCCACTGCCATAAACACAGGGTAAGGGGAGTTCAGCTAGGCATTTGATAAGGTCTCTTGTAATAATCTTGCAACTAAGGCTGGATGACAATCAGACCAATTAGTAGTATGTGGAACCACTGGTCCCTATTGATGACAAACTAAAAGGAAGCCTCAGTCTTGTGGCAAAGGGCCCTGTCCTTGACTTTTTGTATTCAAATATGTGACCAGTGACTTGGAGAAAATAATAACATTCCCATGTTTAGCTGATCACACAATTTTATACCAGTTCCTACACTTAGACAGTTGCATACATCCTCTTCTACTTTGTGGTTGAGAAGCTTCCTCTAGTACAAGTGATGTCAATGGAATTCCAATAAGAGGTATGTTCTGTTTAGACATTTAATCCATGAACTTGTATGTATACATTACAAGTCACCTTTGGCAGTTCAGCCCTCAGCCAGCAGAATCTCAGTTTCTCCATTTCTATCATTACTCCAGAAGGGTTCTTGGGTGTGGACTAGGCAGTCTCCTTGACATGCATTCAAGTTCTCCTCTGTAGCCACTGATCCTGTTGTCTCTATCCCACAGCTTTGGAATATCTCCAAATAACTACTCTTTTATTTTCCCTGCAAATGAAAACTTTCATTAGGGTGATGTGAGCTTCGTTGTTGACATAACTTCCTGCTTCAAAAATCCTTCCTTCCTTCCCATCATCATTTGTGACCTCAGTCACTGCTCTGAATTGCAGTTTTCATTTCTGCCACATTGCCCCCGCAGAGACAGAAGAGGAGCCTTCATCCGCCATCCCCATGTTAGAACCCTCTTCCTAGGCTCTCAGTGAAGTCACCTCCCTTGATCTCAAGCTGCCTGACATGTCACATTCCATTTATTTCATTTAACTAAGATTTATTTAGCTTTATGCTATGCTAGGAACTGACAAGAAAATCATTATTACAATTAAATGAGATTTATTGAGTACTTACTTTATGCCAGGAACTGAGCTAAGAATGAGGAATAAAAAATGTATAAAGACATATTCCTTGCTCTCAAAAAATGTGAAGTTTAGAAAGATGGAGGTAGTAAGTAAATCAACTTCAATGCAGGGTAATAGAAGCTAGTAGAGGCATCATGTGTGTGATGCTGTGAGACCTCAAAGAAAGAGTCTCTAAATCATCCTAAAGAGGAAGTCACATGAGGAGAGTCTTTAAGAATAAGTACGTCTGGCCTTGCCAATTAAAAGAGAGTTGGGAGTTCCAGGCAGAGTGTCAACATGAATGAAAGCAAGAACGACTACTGGGATGAAGTGGGTGGGGACCTGCGTTCATTTTGACATGGGAAAAGTATAGAAGGTGAGCGCAGCGGCTCATACCTGTAATCCCAGCACTTTGGGAGGCTGAGGCAGGCAGATCACCTGAGCTCAGGAGTTTGAGACCAGCCTGGCTAACATAGCGAAACCCCGTCTCTACTAAAAACTACAAAAATTAGCCAGGTGTGGTGGCATGTGCCTGTAATCCCAGCTACTCAGAAGGCTAAGGCAGGAGAATCACTTGAACCTGGGAGGCAGAGGTTGAAGTGAGCCGAGGTCAAGCCACTGCACTCCAGCCTGGACAACAGAGTGAGACTCTGTCTCAAAAAAAAAAAGTAAAGAAAAGAAAACTGTAGAGCAGAAGGGAGATGGCAGGAAACAAGGTGGGAAGGGTAGGTTGGATTTGGATCATAGAAGATTTTAGACTGTCTTCTGAATTATGTGGGATCCAAGGAAAGGTTTTAAGCTGAGGTATGGCAGGACCTGATTTGCATTTCAGAGGGATCACTTGTGGCAGCCGTAATGGATTAAGATGGTAGGGAACAGACAAGAGGGAAGATGGACTGTTAAAATGATGGGTAGTCATAGAAACAAAAAGTGGTGAGGGTCTGAGCTGGCCCTTGAAAACAGATGGGTTTGAAAGCTATTTAGGAAGTAAAATGGAAAGAATGTCATAGAAATTTAGATTTTGGAGTGAAGAAGAGGGAGGAGGTATAAGGGAACCTGGGTTTCTGACTTGGACCAGTTGGCTGGACATGGGTGTCATATACAGGCTACTGCCTAAAAGCATAGGTGATTAGGGGAATGCTATTGGCCTCAATGTTGGAAAGGTTGAGTTTGAGATGCTTGTGAAGCACACAGAGGATGCATATTAGTCAGCTGCCTGAACTTACAACTCCAGAAGAGTGGGCTGGGCTAGAGACCATAGTCTCTATATGGTCGTTATATACGGACGTCTTTATACGGATGTCATCAGCATATCATGGCTGAAAACCAGGGTCTTGATGAAGTCACCCAGGGAGATGGTATAAGATGAACAGCGTAGAGAACTAACAATAAAACCATAGAAAAAATTCATTGTTGGTCTTTGTTGTCTTATTTTGTTTTGTTAAAATGGGGAATCCTGCAGATTTTTAAAATGCTGACAGAAAAGAGTTAAAGGAGAAAATTTGAAGATGCAAAGAGAACATATAAGTGGTAATTTTCCTGGGAGCAGAAGGTATTTATTTATTCATTCATTCAATAAGTACTGAGTGCCTCTAGCAGGCTGGGAATAAAAGGCCCCTTCCCTCATGCAACTTCCATTGTAGTGGTGAGGAGAGCCCCGTAGGAAATAAATAAATGATAGCGTATGTGAGAAGGTGACAGGTGCTACAGGGAAAAAAAAGGCTGCATAATAAGGATGAGAGTGCTGGTGGAGAGCACGGTACATGTGAGATTTAACTAGTGATTAAGGAAGAATTTCCTGGGGAGGCAAGAACAGTCCAAAGGCAATGAAAGAGAGCCATACAGATCTCAGGGAAAAGAATGCTTCTGGGGCAATCTGCTTCATCCAGAATCTACTGCTTAAATGTTCACCTCATCTAAAAAATACCTTCAAGGAAGTATCTAGAATAAGGTTTGACCAACTATCTGGGCCTAGTTAAGTTGACAAATACAATTAACCATCACAGAGGCCAACGACAGAAGCAAGAAGACCAATTAAGAAGCTCTTGTGTTAACACAGTGGAGAGGTGTTGGTGGCTTGAACCAGGATGTCACAATGGAGATGGTCAGAAATGGTCAAGGCCTGGATGTCTCTGCAGGCAGCAGTCACTGTGCCAGGAGTCCAAAGATGACAAGAAATGATTCCTGTAGTCAAGGTCCTTACAGTCTGTCACAGTTATTAAAACCATAATTGCTTATTTGTTCATGGCATCTTCATTACCTTGATTATACCTTCCTGGTTCAAATCATATTTAACATCTATTACAACAGAATGGCATTGGAACCTACCAGAAGAGAGGACGCCAGTCACTACACAGGACTGATGCATACTTACTATCATTCTTGCTCATAATTCCCAGCAATCACAATGAATACTACTAACTCATTAAATCCCACATAGAGTGCCTTGGCTACTAAACAAAGTTTAAATCCGAGGATAACATAGGGTGCGTTATTAGGATATAGCTAGAGTGCTGTCTCAGGTCTCCTTTAAATGAGATAACAAGAAACTAGAGCTAATTTAAAGATAGATAGTTTAGGTAGTGGCGATAGGGAGTTGAGGGATGGTCTGAAAATCAGGTTTCACAAATAAATTGGAACAGTTAATTTAGTGAATAGAAAATGTATTTATTCATTTGACAAAATGTTTTGGTCCTTTCTAACTGTCTTACAGGGATAGGTCTTAGAGAGAAAGAAGAAATCAAATTCAACTTTTGTCTCAAAGAATCTAACAGTAAAGTAGAATACGGATAAAGAATAGAAATGGCCGATTTCCACGTGGTGTGCTATGAGCTGTGATGGGGGCAGGCCTATGATACTCCGGAAGCACATTAAGGAGACCCCAAACCTAGTCTTGGGGGATATGAGAAGCCATCTTAAGGTTGTCAAAATTTCAGGAGGATAGAATTTAGTTATTTAATGGGCAACTTTATTAAAAATATCTATTTAAAATTCAGAATTCTCTACTCAACTGTAAACAGAAGAAAAGTATACCCTCTTATTTATCTTTTTTTCCTAAGCATTTACCAAAATCCTGGCCCTGAATGGATCTGCACAAACATCGACTGAAATGAACTCATCAGAACAATCAGAAAATTATTTTGGGAGAGGTGATACAGTGTAGAAAGATCATATATCTGGACTGTGGAGCCAGAGAGATCTGGAAATGAATCTTCAGTTTACTCATCTGTGAGATGGTGCCACAAATAACTTTTTGTTGTTACTATACTATGTTAGATGCAAACCACTACTTAGTTCTTAGTGCAGTGCACGTGTAGAGAGACCTCCCCAGCCATGCTTCTTATATACCCTGTGGAATCATGAACCAGTTAAATCTCTTTTCCCTATAAATTACTCAGTCTTAGGTATGTCTTGATAGCAGTGTGAAAACGGACTAATCCCTGCCTTTTTGTTGTAATGACTGTCAATCCTTTTTTTCTCTTTTTTTTGAGATGGTGTTTTGCTCTTGTTGTCCAGGCCTCAGTGTAATGGCTTGATTTCGGCTCACCACAACCTCCGCTTCCCAGGTTCAAGTGATTCTCCTACCTCAGCCTCCCGAGTAGCTGGGATTACAGGCATGCGCCACCACGCCTGGCTAATTTTGTGTTTTTAGTAGAGATGGGTTTTCTCCATGTTGGCCGGGCTGGTCTCAAACTCCCGACCTCAGGTGATCTGCCCGACTCAGCCTCCCAAAATCTGGGATTACAGGCATGAGCCACTGTCAATCAATTTTTACAAGCAAACATTTTCTTCTCTTTACCTATTATGAGACAATTTGAGTGTACTATATCAGGTTATTTGAGAGGAAAATATAAAAGCTATATGTTGTACGAGTGGAAAACATAAAAGCTATATGTTGTACACATCTAGCCCTTCTGGTAGAAGTTCTGGTGCAGAGCCCAACCTTTGCTTGCCTAAATCAGGGTTGTGCTGGTCTCATCACCATGCCCGGGAAGCTGGCTGCTGTCCTGGCTGTGGTGGGGCATGGAAACCCATTTACCTTCAATATTCAGATAATAGAGAGGATGGACTAAGTTGGACTTGGGAATCCCCACTCTGATTTTGAAGCCTGGACGTGAGATGGGGCCTAAGAGATGAGACATGTTGTAAAGATGGAGGCCAAGACTGCTGGAGAATTGGGTCAAACTGAGGTAGGAGGCAGGACTTGACTCTAGAGGCTGGGCTCAGACATGGGACCAGATCGAGGACCAGCAAATACAGGGCCGGGGGCAGAAGCAGCTTTCCATCAGACAGCCCACAAGTGTGCCGTGTCAATTTACTATTGCCATGGCAGCACCTGGGAGTTACTTCCCCTTTCCATGGCAAGACTCCAAAGTTACTACCCCTTCCCTAGAAATTTTTGCATAAACTGCCCCTTAATCTGTATGTAATTAAAATTGGGCATGAATATGACTGTAAGACTGCCCTGAACTGCTACCCTCTGCCTACGGAGTAGCCCTGCTCTTCAGGAGCAGTCATGGAGCCATAACACTGCTGCTTCAATAAAGTTGTTTTCTTCTACCTCCAGCTTGCCCTTGAATTCTTTCCTGGGCAAAGCTAAGAACCCGCGTGGCCTAAGCTCCACTTCTGGGGCTCGCCTGTCCTGCATCAGAACCATGCACATGTGGGGCAGGCTTTGAAAAAGCCTGGAGACTGGAGTCTAGAAGGCTATTATTTGAGGTAGCTCTCTTTTACGCATCCTGCAAGCACTTCCACTGGGCATTCCAGATTCATTTAAAGGGACTCAGAGATATGCTTCTTAGACTTTCCACCAAAGCATCTCTCAAGCCAAAGGGAATAAACAGGTAGCTTCAAACAGTCTGCCTCATGCCTGGAATATATTTGAAATCTTCTCATTTTATTTTAAAAATTACATGACTTTTGCATTCTACTTTATAGTATCACCATTGTGTTAATAACCCTTCCCCAAAAATTCTCGTCATAAAATGTGCACTGCAGAGAAATGTTTCATATTCATTTTTTGGCCTTGTGTAATCCTTGGTACACAACTTGACCTAAGCCATGCCTAGCCCAGATTGAGAAGCATGAACCTAGAGATGAATACTGAGCCATTGATTGAATGCGTCATCATTCTTTTGAGACCTGGTAGCTTACAAGCCTAGAGCAGAGAAGGGAAGTTAGTAGACGGCCAATAAATCATGGTTGAATGATATAGGTCTTCTCATGTTCTGTTCTTAATCTAGGCATTTTCAAACACATGCTTTTCTTTCTCTAGAAGCTTATTTCTCTTTATTTAAAATCAAACAAGACTGGTTGCAGTGGCTCACACCTATAATCTCAACACTTTGGGAGGCTGAAGTGGGCAAGTTGTTTGAGCCCAGGAGTTTGAGACGAGCCTGGGCAACATGGGGAAACTCCGTTTCTATAAAAAATGCAAAAATCAGCTGAGTGTGGTGGCACACACCTGTAATCCCAGCTACTTGGGAGGCTGAGGTAAGAGGATCACTTGAGCCTGGGAGGTGGAGACTGCAGTGATCCATGATTGTGCCACTGCACGCCAGCCTGGATGACAAAGGGAGACCCGTCTAAAACAAACAAACAAAAAAACAAACAAACATTTTTTGAACGTGTATAAAGCATGGTCCATAGTATTGGAGAATCCCAAGATGAATTCCATACTTACAATTTCAACTTTTACTAATGACTTGAGAAGTTGCTAATAGGCTTCTGTGAAAACCTATTTTATCTTCTCTTTTGATCCTAATACTGTTCTATGGACTGTATACTCTCAGACTTATTTTCATCTTATTTTGTTTTCATTAAGGGGTACTTGCAAAAAGCTTAGTTGGGGAGTGAAAAAAATAACTCTTACATATATCCAATATTAAAAATTTCTTTTGAAAAAGTTTTTTCTAACATTGAAAACATTATAGGTTGGTTTTATGGCTTTATATGGGGATCTCATGAGAATGCTATCAAAATAAGCTTTTGCTGAGCTGGAGGATAAAAGGAAATGGGAAAAAATCCAAATGCATCCCATTATTACAAGAATGGTTCCCTCTACATTTAAGAAATTATTCTTCTGCAGCTCAGTGATTTGGAAAAACATGTATTTTTTAGTTTCCTAAGAATAAAAAAATTAAAACAACTTTAGATACTATATGGGACAAATTTTAATTTTCTACTACCTTCTATCATAAACTCTTTTCTTCTATATTTTATTTTATTTGTATATTTTTTGAGACAGGGTCTCATTCTGTTGCCAGGCTGGAGTGCAGTGGTGCGATCACAGCTCACTGCAGCCTTGACCTCGCGGGGCTCAGGTGATCCTCCTACCTTAGCCTCCCAAGTAGCTGGGACTATAGGCTAATTTTTTTTTTTTTTCTTTTGGTAGAGATGGGGTTTCGTCATGTTGCTTAGGCTGGCCTCAAACTCCTGGGCTCAAGTGATTCTCCTGTCTTGGCCTCTCAAAGTGCTAAAATTATAGGCAGGAGTCACTGCGCCCAACCCCTATTTTATTATTTTGAGAGATTTATTATACTTCATAATTTGAAGTGCATTTCTCATTTTCTTGTTGGAAATGGAAAAATGACTATTTTAGGTTGAATCTATTCTTTTTTTTTTTTGAGACGGAGTCTCGCTCTGTCGCCCAGGCTGGAGTGCAGTGGTGCGAGCTCCACTCACTGCAAGCTCCGCCTCCCGGGTTCACGCCATTCTCCTGCCTCAGCCTCCCGTGTAGCTGGGACTACAGGTGCCCGCCACTGCGCCCGGCTAATTTTTGTATTTTTAGTAGAGACGGGGTTTCACCGTGTTAGCCAGGATGGTCTCGATCTCCTGACCTCGTGATCTGCCCGTCTCGGCCTCCCAAAGTGCTGGGATTACAGGCGTGAGCCACTACGCCCAGCCGAATCCATTCTTAATTATGCCTTGATACTTCATTTAGGACATTTCTGGATGACTTTTTCTCTTCCTGTTCCTTTTCTCTTTCCTTCCAATCCTTTCATGTCAGATAAATGTTGGTTGGATAAACCAAGGAGTTGGTACATATCCCGAGAACGCAAATTCATTTTAGTATTAAATTTAAAAACATATTCCAAGGAAGGTAAATTCAACCCACCCACCCCCTACCTCAAACACTATGGGTGCTGGTTCCCGTTCTCTCTTCTCTTGACCCATCTTCTGTAGCATGAGCATTAGCCAAGTGTCCGAAGAGTTGCAGTCACTAGAAAGCTACTTAGAAATCAGAATTCCCTCTTCTTTCAATTTTTTTGAGAGTTAAGTCATCATAGGACACACCTTCTGAAATCCACAGTCCGTAATGAATGTAAACATAGAATGTGCATTTGTGAACTGTGCCCCAAAGGGTTGGCTTTCTAGATTCCAAAAAAGGACACACATTTTCAGATGTTGAATGCACAGTGATGTCAGACATCATTAGTGACAACTCATTTCTGCATTTTGTGGTCGGACTCTAAACTATGTCATCCCAGAAGAAGTCTCTCCATTTTGCCCTGGATTTGGTGGGAGAAGGGTCTGACACAGGGAGCTTTGTCCCTGAAAACAGCACTGTGGCAGCTGGAAATGACCTTATATGGTAGCTTCGCTTTACACCCTCTGTCCCAGAAAGATTCGTATGGAATGTGGTGACTTTTGATGCTGATAAGCACATTCCACAGGAGAATGCTGGGGTCGGGTAGACGAAGGATCCCTGTGAACAGTTACCAGTTAACACTGGCTCTGCTTTCAGACCAGTGAAGAGTAGCAGTCGGCATAGTTTTCGTTAGTCAGACATTATAACCTGAGTTTGGCCTATTTTTCTTTGAAACATCTGGAATTGTCAAGCCAAAATGAATTTCCTATGGAGTGAGTGAGTTTGCCTCTGCCAGCCTTTCCATGTGATAGTTTGTTATTATAGAGGTGACATGGGCACCCAGAGTCCCTGGCAAGCTATTGTTTTTCTTTGCTGAGAACAGCAGGAAGAGACCAAAAAAAGTGCTTCAGAAAATAATTTATCTAGACTTTTGCAAGGCAATGAAAAAACGAATTGCCATTAGACTGAGCAATCTACCCTGTATCCCTGAGGATAGAAAATGTCTCTGAAGGTCACTCATGTTTGAGAAGTTTCATGTGGATCTTGGTACAATTGTGGCTTAAAATGTGAAGTTCAGGCCAGGTGCAGTGGCTCATGTCTGTAATCCCAGCATTTTGGGGGGGCCAAGGTGGGTGGATCACCTGAGGTCAGGAGTTCGAGACCAGCCTGACCAACATGAAGAAATCCTGTCTTTACTAAAAATACAAAAATTAGCTGGGCGCAGTGGCAGGCATCTGTAATCCCAGCTACTCAGGAGGCTGAGGCAGGAGAATCACTTCAACCTGGGAGGCAGAGGTTGCAGTGAGCTGAGATTGCACCATTCCACTCCAGCCTGGGCAATAGAGTGAAACTCTGTCTAAAAAAAAAGTAGCTAAGTTGTGAAGTTCAGGGGTTACAGATCCCTTCCCCTCATAAGTAAGGAATGAAGAACAGAAGCACTCTGAGGACACTTCCATGCAGACAGTCAGATGGACACACCCAGTAGAGTGGCTTTGTCATATTGTACTGTCTATCATGGGACACTTCCCAGCTACCAGACACAGAGTTTCTCTTGAGCTCAACCCAGTTTTTCGTCTTTGTGTTGCCAGCACCACAGCACCCTGCACAGCACATAGCAGGTGTTCAAACTTCCTCCCTTCCCTGTCTTCCTCTTTTACCTCCCCTTCCCCGTCTATCCTCTCCTTTCTCCCTCCCTTTCCCCCGCTTTCCTCACCCTTATCTACGGAGTGCTTCTTACATCCCAGGCACTGTGCCCGAGCCTGATGCATGGTGAATTTCAGCAACATGCATCATCCTAAACATTAAGACAAAAAATTCCCCGACCAAGAACCTTTGGTTTTTAACCTCATTCCGTGCTATTTTCAGTAACTTCTGGTTTCCTCACTAAAAAAAAATCGCAGTCATTATTTATTGAGCATGATCTACAGACCAGGCCTAGTAATAGTCACCTAATTCATTAATTCACGTACCCATTCACAAATATTTATTGAGTAGCTACTGCATGCTAAGTGTTGGAATTACAGCAGTGAACAAACATGCAAAGACTCCTGAAGCTCATGAGTGTCCAATTACTTGCATTACCTGTATTAAAACTTGTATATTCATGACCCTCATGAAGGTTCCAGTGGGGTGAAGGGAGAGCAGCAATATGCAAGCAAACAATAAACATGTATGACCTCAGGAGGTAATCAGTGACGCAAAAATGTAATGACACGGGGGCACTGGAGAGAACTAGAGCAGGTCCTATGAAAGCTGGTGGAAAAGCATGATAGCCAGAGGGAACAACAAGTGCAAAGGCACCGGGGCAGAGAGTGCCTGTGTATTCAGGATTGTGTTTTGGCTGGAGCAGAGGTGATGAGGGGGAAGTGATCAGAGATGAGATCACACAGCTGGCAGGGGTGATGTCTCCTACAGTTTCATAAGCCACTCTAAGGACCTGGCTCTCCCTCTGAGTCAAATGGGAAGCCAGTAAAAAAAATGTGAACAAAGCTACATGGGGCATGATGTACCACACGGTACAGTGGTTAAGTCCTCGGGTCTTGGGCAAGGCTACTATTTTGGGATTGTGCCTCTGTTTCTTGCTGGTTGTGTGACTGAGGTTAAGGTACTCAACTTCTGTGCACCTTCTGTGTGACAACCATACCTACCCCTTGGGTTGTCATAAGGATTATATAAATTAATATTTGTAAAGTACATATTTGTTAAGTGTATAAAATGAATGGATTTTTAAAAATCACTTAAAATGCACTAGATGATTATGAACTGCTTTTGGACAATTAATCAAGTGACTTCCCTAAGGGCACAGATCATAGATGAACAGGTCAGGATCCATATCCAGGTCTGTGTGATGCTGAAACCCGTAGTTTTAGCACACAGCATGGCGCCTGCCTCTTTCCTCTGCAACTTCAGCTGCTGGAGCCATCATTCATTGGATAGTAACAGGGTGTATTATGGGTTGTCTTGTGTCCCCCCCCAAAATTCATGTGTTGAAGTCCTAATACCAGGTACCTCAAAATGTGACCTTATATGGAGACAGGGAAAGGTAATCAAGTTAACATGAGGTTGTCATTAGGATGGGTCCTAATCCAATCTGACTGGTGTCTTTGTACAAAGAAGAAATTTATTTTTGTTTTTGTTTTTTCTTGGAGACAGAGTCTCGCTCTGTCATCCAGGCTGGAGTGCAGTCACGCGATCTAAGCTCACTGCAACCTCCACCTCCTGGGTTTAAGCGATTCTCCTGCCTCAGCCTCCTGAGGTAGCCGGGATTACAGGTGCCTGCCACCACGCCTGGCTAATTTTTTTGCATTTTAGTAGAGACGGGGTTTCATCATGTTGTCCAGGCCAGTCTTGAACTCCTGAGCTCAGGTGATCCTCCCTCCTCAGCCTCCCAAAGTGCTGGGATTACAGGCATCTGCTACCACGCCCATCCAAAAGGGGAAATTTGAACACACATACACACACACACGCACACACACAGAGAGACAGAGAGAGAGAGAGAGAATGCACATGAAGACTGGAGTTATGTTGCCACAAGCCAAGTAATTTTGAGAAGCTTGGAAAGAGGCCTGGAATAGCTCCTTCCCTGGCATCTTTAGAGGAAACGTGGCCTTGCAAACACCTTGAGTTTGGATTTCCAGCCTCCAGAACTGTGAAATAATACATTTATATTGTTTAAGCCAACCAGTCTGTGGTGCTTTGGTATGGCAGTCCTAGGGAACCGGAACGCTGTGTTTAGTTATCCTCAATATTTCATGCACTCAAAGAAGCCTCTGCCAAATGTCTAGTGAGGACACAGCTCCTTCCCTAGGGAAGGGAGCTGGGTTTTGTGCAGTTTCTGTGTTGTCCAAACCCTTTGTCCCAGGCGTGGGTGAGAAGCTGCAGCAAGTCACTTACAATGAAAGGCGATTGTGAGTAGGAGTGATCACCTAGATCTCTGATGTGTGCTAATTTCCTCCTGTAATTAACCTGTCAACACCGCCTGTTAATAAACCTAGGGGGTTGCCAACGTTGATCAAATACAACACGAGGAAATTGGATCCTATGGAAAAAATGTCACATCAAAGTTTCAGAAGCATTTTAAAAAATCTGTTCTGATTCTGCTGAGTTTTTAAGTAAGACAAATCATTCCTGATGAGTTAAGATTGCTGGCACCTGGGTCGTCTGGCGAGGCACCTCATTTTGATTGCCCGTTGCATAGTTTCATTTCAGCCTAAGATCTTAATTCCTGCAAATGATTTCCCAAGCATATATGATGAAAAGTAATGTGCCTGCTGAAGATGGATTTAACCATATTTAGCTATTGGAAAGACCTTGTCAGAAACTGTCTTTACTCATTTTTTAAATGTTTGCATAGTGGCATATGAATGTTCAATAAATACAATTTTCATGATCACACAATATTTTCTCTTAACCTTGATCTCTTCCCCCAGATTATTTAAATTCCCTATGTTAATAATAGAAAAAAAGGACCTATAATTGCCACTGAATTCCTGCAGTTTACATACTATGCTAGAAATACCTGGCAAATTTCCCTGTAACTGCTGTGAAATAGCCTTAGAAGCTGGCGGGGCCACCAGCAGAAGGTCTGATACACTGTTCAGCAACCTCATAACTACCCCACAATTAATCTAGATTTGGCAGGGCATAGTGGCTCACAACTGTAAGTCCCAGAACTTTGGGAGTCCGAGATGAGGGGCTTACTTTAGTCCAGGAGTTCTAGACCAGACTGGGCAACAAAGCGAGAACAGTCGCTACAATAAATAAATACATAAATAAAAATTTAAAAAAATTAGCTAGGTGTGGTGGTACATGTCTGTGGTCTCAGCTTCTCTGGAGGCTGAGGTGGGAGGACTGTTTGAGCCCCGGGGGGTCAAGGCTGCAGTGAGCTGTGATCGCACCACTGTACTCCTGACTGGCTGACAGGGCGAGATTCTGTCTCAAAAAAAAAAAAATCTAGATTTATGGATCATGGATGTGGAAGACTACAGACCTTGTTTTGAATTCAGCTCTGTCACTCACTATACCAGTTTCAGAAATACCTTCTGAGGGCCATGCTCCCTAAAAATAATTTTAATTGTAGACAGTTTACTTCTTATAAAGCAATTGAATATCTGAAAGAAGGAAAGTTCACAGTGATTATTCTGGTCAATGCTTCATTCATGTTGATATTTCCATAGATAATAGTAGTTAATTTTTACTAGTTCTTGATTTACAAGTTTCATTAACTTGGCTAGATGCCTTGTAGCACCTAACACCTCACCCTTTCTGAGCAATTTCTCAGGAAAATATTTGTGATGACTTCGTTTTGTATAGCTGACTCATCACCCAAAACTGATCCTGTGATGAGCCCTGGTAACCCTGGCAACCTTGATAACAGCAGTCAGAAAGTATACGCTGTTAAGCAATTCCCACAGAACGGAAGTGAGGCAGTGGGTCACCTGATACTGGAGTTTCTTTCGTAACCAGACTCACAAAGTAAGAAGGAAGTCGCATTGCAGGGCAGTTCCACCACAGTATGAGTGGCCACAGGAAAAGTTAGCATGAGTGTTCCGTGCTGCACCGTGTCACCCAGCCCCAAATTCCTATGTCGAAGTCCCAAACCCTAGTGCTTCAGATGATGATCGTATTTGGAGATGTGTCTTTAAAGAGATAATTCAGTTAAAATGGGATCCTGGGAGTGGGCTCTAATCCAGTCTAAATGGCGTCCTTAGAAGAAGAGGAGAGGGGGACGCAGACACACACACAGGGAATCCCATGTGAGGACACCGGGAGAAGGTGCCATCTACCAGCCAAGGAGAGAGGCTTCAGAATGAACCAGCTCTGCTGACACCTGATCTCAGACTCCTCCAGAACAGTGAGAAAATAAACTTCTGTGGTCTAAGCCACGCCATCTGTGGTGTTTGTTATTGAAGCCCTATCTGACTAATACAGTGGGTGTTGCATTTATACGACCTTTTCCTTCATAGAATGCAGAGGAATTACTCTCCTACTTCTTGCCTGTTTTCCCTCAGCATTAGCCACTTTGGCCTCCTTGCTGTTCCGGATACGTGCTCTTCCCTCTGCCTGGAACATATTTCTTCCAGATACCTTCCTGGCTCCTTCCTTTGGTTCCTTTAGGTCTGCTGGCATCTTGCCTTCTTAGCAGGTCTCCTCTGGCCACTTATTCAAAATTACAAACCAACCACCTCTTACCGTCCCCCAGTACTCTTTATCCTCCTTGGTTTTAACATTTTTCTCCATAGGGCTTATCGCCCCCGAGCACCCTATATCATGTACTTATTTAATCATTTAACTTCTTCATTACAATGTAACCTCCATGAAGGCAGAAATTTTTGTCTGTTTTATTCACTGATAAAACCCTACAGTAGGATAGCGCAGGACATGTAGTAGGAACTCAAGAAATATTTGTTGAATGAAAAATTAATCATCATCATCTTCATCATCATCATCATTCTTAATGCAAATTGAGCAATATGTGCTTTACATGTATTGGTTCATTATATATGCATAGATACACTTAATATATTATAGCTTAATTATTATGTTAATTCATATATTAATCACTTCATGGGTATAATAAAAATATTCCTGTGTGGCTAAAAAATTATTGATTTCTTTCGTCTTTGTTATATATTGTGGGAATTAAGGAATTCATCTAAAAGCCGAGTAGGCAATGATAAAGCTTGTAGCGAAACTTTGATTCAGGACAAAGAAAGATTTGTCTTTGCAGACAGGTGGTTATATAGCCGGGTGTAGTGGTGGGCGCTTGTAATCCCAGCTACTCAGAGAATCGCTTGAACCTGGGAGATGGTGATTGCAGTGAACCAAGATGGTGCCACTGCACTCCAGTCTGGGCAACAGACCCAGACTCTGTCTCAAAGGAGGTTACGTACGTGGGAACTAGTATGCACTAGTTACCAATGATTCAGTCCTTACCCTGTGAGAAGCACAATCCCTCCCTCAGCTGACAAGGGAAGGAATAGATAAAACAATCTGCAGGATAGAAAGTGCAGAAATGAAATGCAAAGACTGGATTACAAAGCACAACGTTGTGCCTCCGTCCAAACACTCCCTACCTTTCTCACCATAGCCTTCAAAGTAAGAAACAGCTTTTGATTGGCTGGTATAATTTTGAAGCAGATAATTTCTTGGAAATACTACATTTTAATCTTCGTTGCTCTTGTGTTTTGTGATCCTTATTGATTACCTATTTCAGCACAGTTAGAGTAGTTTAAAGTTGCTCGGGTCAATTATAATGTAAAAGACGTCAATAATGCTGTTAGATTTTTTTAAAAAAGAAAAAAATCTAGTGAAAAGCTCTAATTTGAAAATATAACAGCTGTGAAATTGCTACCTTTCCTCCTTCTGCTCATTCATCATCTCCTGGCTTGCAGTACGTTGGAGACAGCGTCTGGGGACTGAATTGAATAATTTGAAGGGGGTAAATGATACACCTTTGTAAATTAAACACAACTGCCAGGAAGATTGATTAAATACAACTTAAATGAAACCTCATTATAGATTCAGATGGAGCTCCTCATCAGTCTTTCTACAGGAAAAAAGAAGAAACAGCTCCCAAACCTGGATGTGGTTTCCCCTGGAATAGATCTCACTTTTTAAGAAGTTTTCCTTCTGTGGTATTAAAAAAAAGAAATCATTTGTTTTCCTGCTGCCGTTGTAGAAATCCTGAAAAGTCATAATGCCTGATAAATGAATGCTCCATTTATGAGTCACATTTACTTTTACATATACATGTAGGAGACTCCCTAGAGCTGTATTTGAAGATTACGAATGGAAAATCTCGATTTATTAACTCAGGGGAAGGTACATAGACTGTCTCCAAGGGTTCTGTGCTCCTCTCTCTTATAAGAATACTTTGCATAATTTTCCCTCACCACTTTCCATCATATATATATATATATGTGTATGTGTATATATACACACATAAACATAGACATTTATGTATGCACATATGTATATTTATATAAACACATCTATATATTCATACATACAGGTATGTGTGTGTATATATATTTAATATTGCCCTATTTTGAAAACTAAAAATGATGCATTTTCAACATAAAGAAAAATCATGAAATGCAGGAAAGAGCAAAGAAGAAACTAACAACTCCCACAAAATCACATCTCCCCAAGGAAAAAAAATTAGATTGATCCTTGGTGAACATCATTCTAGATGTCACTGTAAGCCTATATTGCAAACTAAAGTGCCTTCAGGAGTCAAGAGGAACTTCCATGGTTGAGATTGACGTAAGGAAACTCACTGAATCCTTTCAGTCTACCTTGAGCTTTTCCACACGATATGGAGAAATATTTCTCTACTCCAACAAAAATTTTTTTAAACTACAGTGCAAGCAAGATGATATATAGCAACCAATGCTTTCCGTGCTGGGAGAACAAGAAGAGTGATGGCAACTGTGGTGAACTGAAGAAGACATGCCCCATCCGGAGGGCACAGGTATTTCTCAGGTAAAGCAGGCGATTGCCAAGAGGCAAAGTGGTCCCAGTGTTGTCAGAACTTCTGTTCTGCTAGAAGAAGTGAGACATTTGCCTTCGTACTAGAAACTTTCTAATTTAAAAATATGTTCTCAAAATTGTTTAAAAGCTCCGTGTGGTGGCTCATGCCTGTAATTCCAGCACTTTGGGAAGCCAAGGCAAGAGGACTGCATGAGTTCAGGAGCTCGAGATCAGCCTGGGCAACATAGTGAGATTGCATGTCCACAAAAAATACAAAACTTACCCGGTGGTGGTGGTGCAGTAGCCTATATCCAGCTACTCAGGAGGCCACGGTGGGAGGATGACTTGAGCCCAAGGGGTGGAGGTTGCAGTGAGCAGAGATTGTGCCACTGCACTCCAGCCTGGGTTACACAGCCAGACTCTCTTTCTCAAAAAAAAAAAAAAAAAAAAAAAATTGTTTAAAAGTGCTGCAGTGTAGCCTACTCACTGCTATTTGTTATGGACAGTTAGATAAATGGATGGATAGAAAGATCTATAGATAAATAACCAGCAAGTCAAATGATTGTTTAAAAATGAAATAATTCTACAGAAGCTACTTACTTTTTAAAAATCACAATTTTACTTAAACTTGAAAGAAGAAAAATAGGCAAGGTGCAGTGGCTCACGCCTGTAATCCCAACACATTGGGAGGCTGAGGTGGGCACATCACGAGGGCAGGAGATCGAGACCATCCTGGCTAACATGATGAAACCCCATCTCTACTAAAAATACAAAAAATTAGCCGGGTATGGTGGCACGTGCCTATAGTCCCAGCTACTCCAGAGGCTGAGGCAGGAGAATCACTTGAACCTGGGAGGCAGAGGTTGCAGTGAGCTGAGATCGTACCACTGCACTCCTGCCTGGGTGACAGAGACTCTGTCTCAAAAAAAAAAAAAAAAAAAAAAAAAGAAGAAAAGAAAAGAAAAGAAAAATAAACTGACATTAAACTGAAAGAATTGCTAAACATTATGAGATTGGAGACGTAATTATTATAATAAATGATCACTGTATTTTTAACTACAGGTGTATGCTTTGGTTTAAGACTATATGGATTGACTTCCTACTTTTAGAAGATTTCTACTCCTTAAGTAATTTTTCCTTGGTTTGTCCCAAGACCATCTTATCAGCCTTAGTCCACTTTTCTCAGAATGGTAGGGAATTATGAGAATCTCATAACGTGGAGTGGTCTTCCTTCCTTAGTACTTCTTCCGGAGGCGGAACCATAGCACTTCCGAATTTTCTGTTTCTTTTTATAGCCACCATTCTTTGATGTTTATGGAATAATGCTATGCCCTTTCCTTACTTGGTTGTTGCTAGAGAATCTTTTGCATTCTTAAAAGTCACTTTTCAACCAGGTGCAGCGGCTTCTGCCTCTAATCCCAGCACTTTGGGAGGCTGAGGCGGGAGGATCGCTTGCCCTCAGGAGTTTGAGACCAGCCAAGGCATCATAGCAGAACCTCGTCTCTACAAAAAATACAAAAATTAGCCAGGTGTGGCGGTGTGTACCTGTAACCCCAGCTACTTGGGAGGCTGAGGTGGGAGGATTGCTTGGGCCCAGAGTGTCAAGGCTGCAGTGAGCTGTGATTGTGCCACTGCACTCCAGCCTGGGTGTCAGAGTGAGAACCTGTCTCAAAGAAAGAAATTAAATAAAACAATTTTTCATGTAGAGGTGTCAGAAGAAGTGGTTTTTATAATCCTACAAGATTTTGCTATATTTATCTAGAAACTTTTCTCAACCATCTTTAAAGCTAGTATAATATTTACCAAGAAACTGTTATATGCAATCAATATTTATCATACCAGATAGTCTGACTCATAAAGTTTATTTTCCAGCACTTCTGGGAGTATCATTAATTTAGCAATCACATGCTATCCTATATCATGTGGTTGTAATTGCTTGTCTGTGTAGCCGTATATACTATATATCAATTTCCTGAGTTATTCAACAATGGTGTCCCCAGCTACATTTTTAAAATTTAATGTATTTTATGACTAAAATAGATCTTATAGATCAGTCGACTCTCATCTTACAGATGATGCAATTGAAGCCCAGAGATCAATTTGAAAAGCTTTTAAGTCCTTCAAGGGACTGGAAATCACTCAAGCTTTTTGTACCCTCACTCCTTTTTTCATCCGTGATGTGTAGAACCGCACCTTGTATGATTACAGATAGACCAAACCCAACAAGAAATCTGCTGCCCTAAGCTCCAGTATTGAGAGGCTGCTGGTGGTAAGTGAAGAGTCTTTCCACATTTTCAAAGCAACCTTCCTGCCCATGACTTCATAAGCCCATGGACTCTGCTTACCTGTGTGTTAAGGTGTGATAGGTGCCGGGCTTCATGGTCAGTGAAAATGTATCTGTATTAGTCTGTTTTCACGCTGCTGACAAAGACAAATCTGAGACTGGGCAATTTACAAAAGAAAGAAGTTTAATTGGAAAATTATACTTTTCCAATTATGGCGGGGAAGCCTCACAATCATGGCGGAAGGCAAGCAGGAGCAAGTCACGTCTTGCATGAATGGCATCAGGCAGAGAGAGAGAGCTTGTGCAAGGGAACTCCTCTTTTTAAAACCATCAGATCTCGTGAGACTATCACGAGAAAAGCATGGGAAAGACTTGCCCCATGATTCAATTACTTCCCACTGGGTTCTTCCCACAACATGTGGGAATTCAAGATGAGATTTGGGTGGGGACACAGCCAAACCATATCAGTATCTATCTCCAGATTTTGTAGTAAAATATAGATTCAGGGAATAGAGCTTCAGGAAAAAAAGTACTCCTTGATTTATAACTATCTTTTTTTTTTTTTTTTTTTTTTTTTGAGACAGGGTCTCACTCTGTCGCCCAGACTAGAGTGCAGTGGCATGATCATAGCTCACTGCAGCCTCAACCTCCTAGGCTCAAACAATCCTCCCACCTCAGCCTCCCAAGTAGCTTGGACTATAGGCACATGCCACCACATCCGGCTAATTTTTGTGTTTTTTGTAGAGAAGGGGTTTCACCATGTTGCCCAGGCATCTTAAACTCTTGGACTCAAGTGATCCATGCAACTCAGCCTCTCAGATTGCAGGTATTACAGGTATAAGCCACCGTACCCAGCCATGACGACCTGATTAAGAGAATTTCCCGATTTAAAAAGCTTAATCACCATTTGGAGATCAGAAGTCTGGATTAAAAAAAAGAACTACCTTCTACCTTATTTATCCCTCTGAGCATTTTATTTTATAAAATATGCTTTTTAAAATGTATTTTCACCAAACGCTCCCTCCTGCACCGACCCCTCCTCGCCACCAACACACATATATGCTCTTGTGTGTGGGATTTGTTGTTGTTGTTTTTTTCTTTTTTCTTTTTTTGATTTTTGTAAAAATAGGTGCTGTGGTCAGTACAAATAATCCAGTGGTCTTTCACTCATCACACTGAATCCTCGCTCTCCATTCAAGATGCTTTCATCTGACATTTAAAATTGTAGGCATAAGCATGCAGGTGACAGTCAGCCATACCATCACATCCACATGTAACTATTTCTCTCATGGGAAGTAAATAACTTAGGAGTTTTTACTGAAGGACACAACGGTCCAATAGACGTGTGTGTATGTGTGTGTGTCTGTGTGTGTGGAACAATGTTCAACCAACCCTTGATACTTTACACTGAAGAAAAATAAAAAAGAGACCTAGAATGAAGAGGATTATCAATAATTTATTTGAAGAAATTCAGTTCATTTTGATAAACATTCATTGTCAATTTATTTTACATTAGGAATAGCGCTATACTTCCAGCTCTGTTACTCAAATCCTTCAACATCCACATAGATTATCCATCCAAAACCCTGGCTTCCCAGTTCCCAGACCCCTTTATGTCCACTCATTTTTTTCTCCACCACACCTTTGCTATATATTCTCAAGGCCTTTCAATATCTGTAACTGCACCACCTCAGCAATCCCCATTTTAAGTGCCCTGTCTCTGATTACAACCTCCAGGACTTCCCCAATATGCCCACTCCAACAGTACCTTTACTTCCCAGATACTGCCAATCCATTGACATTATTTTAAAAAATCATTATTATTTTGAAATATGTCAAGAATCCTTTCACACATATGAACAATATAAAGAATAACACAACAGTCGTATATCTACTATCTAACTATAGATATAAAATATTACCAAGAGCATTAAATCCCATTACATAGCCTTCCCAACTACATCCCCTAGATAACTACTATCTAAACTTTGTATTAATAACTACCATTCTCACTCATTACTTTTTTTCTTTTATCTCTCTACACAATACCGCTCAGGTTTGCATGCTTTTAAACTTCTAATTACTGGGATCGTACAGACTGTCTTCCTTTAGGACTTCCTTTTATTTTCTCTTGATATAATATGAGAGTCGTCCCTGCTGGCCTGCAACACTAGTTCATCATTTTCACTTCCACATGTTATTATACGATGTGAATATACCATCATTATTTAAAACACATATTTCTGTTGATAGGCATTTGGTTTTTCCATTTGTTTGTTTTCAATTTCAAACGATGCTACAGTGAACATACTTGAACACTTCCCTATGCACAGATAAATGTTTTTTTTTGTTGTTGTTGTTGTTTTTCTGGAAGACATGGCCATGCCACAGGGTATCCTTGTTTTCATCTTAACCGGTGCCGTCAAATTCTTTCCTGCGAATTCCCACCTTTTTCCCATCAAACAGCTCAGGTCCTTGCTTCTTTTCTTGCCCAGGTTAGATTCCCTGAAGCATCACTAAACGATTCCTTTCCATATATTGTGGCCACCTGTCCTTCTCCCTTTCGCTGAGCCTTCCTAGCAAAGCCCCGTCTTTGGCTTAATCCAATTCCCATTATTCTGAACTGAATGTAGGGAATAACACAGCTCTGCTGACTGATCCGCTGCACCCATGTGACCTCATGGGTGCCCTTACTTCTACCAGGCAGTCCCAGCTCATTCCCTAACCAATTATCTTTCCCAGACAGCTGTTCACACCTTTCTCCTCCAACTTCTGTCTTCACTCTCAAATGATGACTGTTTGTCGTTCTTTTACAATACTATAAAAAGCAACCTGAGGAGATCTTTCATGTCTTCCCACCTCCTGATCAGTCAGCCTACCACCCTTGTATCCGTGACCCTCTGCTTTCCCACCTACCACGAGAGGGGAACTGTCTCTGATCCTGTCTAAAGTCAACCCCTCTTCTGGACTCTGGGTTCCATCTGTCTGACACCACTAAAGGTTTTTCTACTCTAGTTTTCTCCACTGCTCTCATATCACTATTTCCTCCCTTTCTTCAGGATCTGTCGTTAGCATACAAACATGCTCTAATATTTCCCTTCTTAAAATAAAAATGTCCTATCTTTCTGTCTCCCACTTCTTCATGTATCTGCTTTGTTGTATGGTAACCTCCTCAAGAGTTACTTATACCAATTGTCTCTGTTTCCTCGTTCCTATCTATTTTGACACACTCAGTGAAACTACCATTGCCAAGCCATTGATATCCTCCATGTTACCAAATCCAACGATCAGCTCTCAGTTCTTCTCAACTTTACAGCAACAATTGAGTCAACCACCTCTGGATGTTCATAAAGACTGTAGCTCTGTTGCTGAGCAATTCAGACTGGTCCGCAATTTGAGTATTTGAGTTGAATCCTGGGAGTTGAGCCTTGAATCTGCTGTTCCACTTGATTTTCTTCACTAGGCTTCCAAGGCACTTTCCTATTATTCTCTCTCTGCCTTTCCCTCCCCACTGAGACTTCTTCTCTGTTTCCTTTTCTGGATCTTCTTTTCCTTCCTGGCCTCTAAATGTTTGGGTACCAATAAGTTCCGATCTCACTTCTCAATCTACAGTCCAACCCCTGAAACTCTCATCTACTCCACAGCTTTGAATACCATGAATATGCTGGTAACTTCCAAAAGCATATCTATAGTCCCCTTTAAGGACACTGATATACACCCCAATTTATACTCCACATCTTTACTTGGATATCAATGGGCATGCGTACCAAACAGGATTCTAGGTTCTTCCCTCCTGTTTGTCCATAAATAGCTCTACCATCCACCTAGTTTCCCAGACCACAAACCTGGGAGTCATCCTTGATTCCTCTTTTTATCTCACATCCCACAACCAATCTGTTAGCATGTCTTGTCATCCCAAATTAGCATATGTCTCCTGACTCTGACCCATTTTCAGGACCTTCCCTACCAGCATCCTAGTCCAAGCCACTTTCTCTCTCCCAAGCCACTGCAGCAGTCTGCTAAAGATCTCCCTGCCTCCACTCTTGACCGTACACAGCATGCTTACAGAAAATCAGGCTAGTCTTTCCTTTCATCTTCCAAAATATTTATTGAGGTATAATATATGTTCAGTAAGGTGTTCGAATGTTAATGTTCACTCAGTTTTTACAGATGCATTTGCTCTGGTCTGATGTTGGTGTCCCCTCCTCAAAATACAGATGTTGAAATCTAAACCCCAATGCAATAGTAATTTTTTTTGCTTGTTTTTGAGAAAGAGTCTCACTCTGTTGCCCAGGCTGGAGTGCAGTGGCACAATCTTGGCTCACTGCAGCCTCCACCTCCCAGGTTCAAGAGATTCTCCTGCTTCAGCCTCTGGAGTACCTGGGATTACAGGCATGCACCACTGTGCCTGGGTAATTTTTGTATTTTTAGTGGAGACGGGGTTTCACCATGTTGGTCAGGCTGGTCTTGAAGTCCTGACCTCAGGTGATCTGCCTGCCTTAGCCTCCCAAAGTGCTGGGATTACAGGCATGAGTCACCAAGCCTGGCCCCCAGTGCAATAGTATTAAGAGGTAAGGTCTTTAGGGGATGATTAGATCATGAGAGCAGAGCCCTCTCGAATGAGATTAATGCTCTTATAAAAGAGGTTAGAGGAAGCTTACCTCCCTTTCACTCTTCCACCATGCTAAGATACAGCTAGAAGCTGCTATCTATGAAGGCAACATCTATGTCTGCCCTGACCAGACACCTAATCTACTGGCACCTTGATCTCGAACTTCCAAGACTTCAGAACTATAAGCAATACATTTCTGTTGTTTATAAATGACCCAGTTTAAGGCATTTTGTTATAGTGCCCAAACGAGGAAAGACATTGTATATGGAACGTCTGTGAGGATATAGACCACTTCTAGCACCCCAAAAGCCTCAACCATGACCTCTCCCAGGCTATAACCCCCAAATGTAACAACTGAGACCTCTATCGTGATAGATGACTTCCACTTTTTTGACCTTCGTATGAATGGAGAAATACTGAATGTATTTTTTCATATTTGGTTTCTTTCATCTCTTCATTAGGTCTGAAAAAAATTTCTTCTCTTGTGTTTAGCTGTACCTTGTGATTTTTCTATGTTGTTATCTTCCATTGTATGCATATACCACAATTTATTTATCCTTCATAAAGTTAATGAACATTTGGGCTATTTTTAGGTTGGGGCTATTATGAATAAGTATGCTATAAATGCTCTTGTACACGATTTTTAGTGAACACAAGCTGTTATTTCTTCGGAGTATATTTTTCAAATTTTTCTATTTATTTTCAGCTTTATTTTATTTTATTTTATTTTTTTAGAGATGGGGGTCTCATTATATTGCCCACACTGATCTCAAACTCCTGGCCTCATGTGATCCTTCCATCTTGGCCTCCCCAAGTGCTGGGATTACAGGTGTGAGCCACTGAACCTGGCCTCTTTTGGGGTATATTTATTTGCAGGAGTGGAACTGCTTGGTCAAAAGTATATATGTGGGACAGATGTGGTGGCTTACGCCTGTAATCCCAGCACTTTGGGAGGCCAAGACAGGCAGATCACTTGTGGTCAGGAGTTTGAGACTAGCACAGCCAACATGGCAAAACCCCATCACCATTAAAAAAATAAATAAACAAAACAAAACAAAACAAAACAAAAATTAGCCAGGTGTGGTGGCGGGCGCATGGAATCCCAGCTACTTGGGACGCTAAGAGGCAGGAGAATCGCTTGAACCCGGGGAGTGGAGGTTGCAGTGAGCCGAGATCATGCCACTGCACTCTAGCCTGGGTGATAGAGTGACTCTCCATCTCAAAAAATAAAAATAAAAATAATTAAGAAAAAATTTTAAAGTATATGTGCATTCAGCTTTAGTAGATACTGTCAATTCATTTTCCCTAGTGGCTTTACTGACTCGTATTCCCATATAAGATACGAAGATTCTGATTCCTCCACATTTTCACCGACACTTTTCTTTTAGCCATTCTTCAGTGTTATAGTCATTTTTTAAACATAAAAATCAAAACACAAACTGTCTCCTGACTACAATTTCCCCGGGCTCCTCCTGGCACTTCTCTGGGCCATCCTTCCCTTTTCATCCCTTCCCCTCACTGTCCTGCTCCCTCACTCCATTCACCAGCACTGTTTCCACCTCTGAATATTTTCGCTCTGTTTTCCTAAGCCTGGTGTGCCCTTTTCCCAGACATCGAAGTCCTTTGCTCTCTCATGTTCTTAAATTCCCTTCTCAAATGATACCTTCTTAGAGAGATCTTTGCCTCCTGCCACGCTCCTATTGCACTCTGTCTTTTTACTCTGATTGATTTCCCTTCACAGGACTCATCGGTTGTTGACCTTATGTCATACACTTGTTTATTTGTTTATTGTTGGTCTCCCTCGGTAGAATGCACACTCTATGAAAGCAGAAAAGTTGTCTTTCTTGATCATCCCTGCGTAGTCGATGTTCAGTGCCCGGCAGAGGGCCTGGAACTTAGCAGGCACTTGGATATATGGTACAAGAGTTCTCTATCTGAACGAATTCTTTCTCCCCAGCAATTTTATCCCATCGCTTACACTTACAATCATGTTCTCCTCTTTTCTTTCATCGAATCTCCATTTTTTTTTTCTATTCGCTTTTCTTCTACCATCTCTTTCCTTTCTCCTACTCTATTTCATTATTCATAGGAGGCTTTGGAATTACAGAGACGGCAGGGCATCAGGTTGGATGTTGAACTTTAAAGCTCTAAATTGCAGGTCAGCAGGCAAGGGAAAAAGCAGAGCCAACACTTCTTTTGCAACATTAAAAATGCATTATGGCAAGCATGGTGGTTCATGCCTGTAATCCCAGTGCTTTGAGAGGCCAAGGCAGGAAGATTGCTTGAGTGCAGAAGTTCAAGACCAGCCTGGGCAACATGGCAAAACCCCGCCTCTACTAAAACTACAAAAATTAGCCAGGTGTGGTGGTGCATACCTGTAGCTTCAGCTACCTGGGAGGCTGAGGTGGGAGGATTACCCGAGCCAGAGAGGCTGCAGTGAGCAGAGATTGCGCCACGGCACTCCAGCCTGGGAGACAGACCGAGACTCCACACCCCTCCCCCACAAAATGCATTATGATACTCTACAATTTATCTTGAATTTAGCTGAAGGCTTTCATAGAAATTCTCCTCTCTGTTTCTCTATCCCTCTGCCTCTTCCCTTTCCTCTACACCTCCAACTAGACGTTTCACAGACAAATCTCTGGAGTAGAGTTCAACTTATGTAACAGCAAGCCCCTCATGCTGTTGGTCACAGAACCACACTGTCAGAGCCAGAGACAGCTGTAAACTCTGCTCTCCCAGATGGAGAGCAGCCGGAGCCAGGATTTTGGTAGAGAGAGTTGGGAATGCATTAGGGAAAGTCTAATGAGAACAAAAGAGGCAGCTGAATATTCCCCATTCCATCTTAGTGTGCAAGAGGGCAGCTGTCCAGGTTTGTCATGGCGCTGGGGTCTGGCAGGGTCATTAGTCTATATCCAATGAGCATTAGAGAGAAACAGAAAATAACGTATATCTGGGGGTGTGACTGCTTGCCTCTAGCTTGTGCAAAGAACAATAACTGGAAAATACAACTTAGCCCCTCACTAGATGGAGGGAGAAATTTGGAACTCTTCTGAGATGATGAAATAATAGAACTAGACAAGGAAAGTAAAATGCGGTTCCTGGTCTGAAAAAGAAATGATTTAGCTTTAGTAACACCAATTGCAAAGAGTACAATCTAGGTAGACTCCTCTGACGCTGGCATCCTGTCACAGAGAGAGGGAAGAACATCAGGCTTATTCGCATGTGTGCAAATGGCCAAGCACTAATTTAGGAGGACAGACGGGAGTCTATCTATCTGTGGCTCCCAGGTAGACACAGGCAAGTCTAACCCTACCCGGGCCTGTGTCTGATGGTGAGGCTTGGTATGTACTACAAGCACCTTGTCATTAGGGTTTTATTACACTATGAATATGCTAATAATACATTTATAAACAAAGTTTCTAAGTGGTGCAATTGCCCAGAAAAAACTGATTGATTTATACAAGTGCGGACTTTTTTACACACCCCGTTCCATGCCTTAGGGTTTCTAGTGTTCTCTAGCTGGGCAAGTCCAGACTCACTTTGGTCTTGTTCTGGGTGTTTTCTGAGCCTGTACTCACTCTGTGTGGATGACATGAGTGTGTGTGGATTTTATGGCTGTGATAAAATACAGCTCTGGCATTTGCTGTGGTTCCCTATCGAAAGCCACACTTCCCTCCTCCTTTCTCGGCACTGGTCGCCTCCCACTGTAGAATCTGAAAATCTCAGACAATCACATTCCTGGTGTGTTTGTAGCTCAGCAGAGGAATGGCACCCAATCTTGGGCAAAGGAATGTGAGGCTTTCTGGAAAACAGGTTTCTCTTCCCCAGTTTCCAAAGAGAGATTTCTTCCAGTCCCTGCCTTCGTTGGAGGGAGCATGTGATACTTGGCACCGCAACCACAGTCTTGTGAACCTGTAGGAGCAGCCCTAAGGATCATGAAGAGGCTGCCCCAGGGCTCAGGCATCACTGAATGGCTGAGCCAACCAGGAATTGCTTCTCTCTAGGACCCTTTTAGTCACATATCTTGCTTCTTGCAAAAGAGAGCATTAGCAATGAATTACAGCATATTTAGTCTGCTATGCATTAATGACAGCATAGTCCCAAATCCCGGTTTCTAGGCCCCTAAGGGCTTCTCATTGCAGGTAGAATAAAGCATGAGGTCCTGAACAATCAGCCCCTCCACCTCTCCAGGCTTCTCAGGCCTTGCTCTATGTCCCCCGCATAGTCAGTCGCCTCCTTCACTTTGCTGGGTGTTCTCACTGTCAAATTCTACCTCACGGCCTTTGCACACACTGATGAACTGAATCCTATTACTTCCTCTGCACTGTCTTTAAAAGCTGCTTCCTAGGAATGGCCTTCTTCTCTTACTCAGCCTAAAGCAGATGCCTGGTGTTATTTTTTCTCTGGCAGTTCCCTGCTCTTTCCCTTGGAGGCCGTAGCCAACTGTGTGGGGCTCCCTTAACAGGCACTCCAGTCTCCTTCTCAAAGGCAAGGCCTAAGACTAAAACTGCCTTTCCCAGGCTCCCTTGCAGTAGGGTTCTAGAAGTGGTTGAGATTCTGCCCATCAGACATACCTGTGGGAGGTGGTTTAGACATGTTGCTACATAGTGAGAGAGAGCTGGATAGAGGGGTTCATCTGGCTGGCTGGGGTCCTGGCAGAGGATGTGAGATTCTCTCCTTAACAAGGGCAGGAGCTCCCTCGGGGGCCTAGTTCTGCAATAGTTGGGAGCAATGATCTTAGAATTTTGGCCTAGAGTTGTTTCTTTAGGCCTCTTTAGAATACGGAGCTAGCTGTACTCTTAATGCACGCCTTTCTGCTTAATTCGTCTATAGTGTATCCTGTTGTCCATAATTACAAACTCTGACCCATAAAGCAATAGTCATTGCAATTTGTAATTATATATTCATTTCGTACGTTTCCTAACAGCCTGGTATCTCCAACTAGCCTCTCTACTCTGAACACTTAACATAGGGTACAGTGTCTGTAGCCCAATATTTATTGATGGGTAAATAAGTAGACAACTGAGCAAAACCAGACATTGCATGTAAAGTTATAAGAAAAGAGAAAGTCCTGAAGTTGCATCTTTGATATTTAAATCTTGAGTGATTTGAAAGAAGCCAGAAACTGACATTTACAATAAGTTCCCAACTCGCTCAATTCACCTGGCAGGCTCATCGCTGTGAGAGCCAAACTAGAAGAACAGAGGTCCAGGGAATATGAATTCCAACTGTTATTAAACGCAATAACAATCTTAACCATAGGAGTTTTGTTTCTCAAGAAATGTAATTTTTCAGGAGAGATTTCCCAGAGCCTTTCCTGTTCCTCCCAAGAGGGTACATCCCACTCTGAGATGCTCTCTGGTACCGTGGAACTCTCCAGCAAAGGTGCAGCCTCACATTCTCTCCTGGGCAGTTCCCTGATTAGACTGTCATGCCCACTTGACTGTCAGATCCATGAGGGCAGGAACGCACATGTGGCACATCACTGCACGCCAGCGTCTAGCACAATGCCTAGCACACAATCAGCACTCAGCATATATTGGCTGAAGAACAAATGGGTTGAACTGCATGTTATTTAAGCACAAATTTTGAAGAATTTCATAAAGTACTAAAATTAGTGTCATATTTACACTAATTAATGAGTCAGATGGCTCTTTTTCTGCCTTATTTGCATGTGCACATTTTAACTGCATGTCTTATACATGTAAAAATATTTTTTATACAGGCTGCAGGCTTCTTTCATTGTCGTAGGCTCTCTCTCCTACTGTGGGGCTTTCCCCCCTTAAATGCTGGAAATAGCAAAAAAAAGTGTGTCTCTCATTCTCCTTCCTCTCACTCTTTGCAGCTACGCTTGTTCCCTGAGCCCTCTCTCTACCTGATGTTCTTGCTAAATGTTTATACTCTCTGAGGTTATCCCTTGTTTGGGTTATCCCTGACAGACTCTCACCATTATAAATTTTAAAGGGGAGGAAGTGGGGACTGAGGAGACTGAAGGGAAAGGGGGAGAAACTCTCTAGCTCAGAAAACGCCTCCAGAAAGATCATCTCTTTAGGAAGCAAGACAAAACTGTGGCTGGTATTTCTCCTCTGTGGCCAAATGTTCCAACTCATAGTCTGATGTAGTCTATGTTTAATTCTGCTCTGTTTATTGATGCATGTTTCACGAATGGGTATAGAGTTTGCTGTTTTCCTCCAGTAAAATTTATAGTACATTTCTTCTGACACATTATAGGCATATATGACCAGCATATTATTTGTGCAAATAAATAATGTATTTTCTCTTCTCTCTTTCTCTCTTTTTTTTTTTTTCCAGAGGGAGTGCAGTGGTGTGATCATAGCTCACTGCGGCCTTGATCTTCTGGGCTCAAGCAATCCTCCCGCCTCAGCCTCCTGACAGCTGGGACTATAGGCGTGCTCCACCATGCCTGGCTAATTTTTAAATTTTTTGTACAGAAGTGGTCTCACTCTGTTGCCCAGGCTTGTCTTGAACTCCTGACTGCAAGCAATCCTCCTGCCTTGAACTCTCAAAGTGTGTTGGCTCACGGCTGGAATTACAGGTGCGATCTACCACACTTGGCCCTCTTCTCTTTCAATTACCCCTTCGATGCTTATACTTGGCACCAATGTCCAAAATCTTTACTGACTTCAGGAGCCCCCGTGAGCACACAGATCATTAGACTCTCAGTTTTACTCCCCAAGTAGTTGGGATGCCCTAGTTCTGAAATGCTCTTCCTTGCAACCGGAGTTGAGGACCCTGGTATCTGCTCATGTCCTTCCTTCTCACCCATCTTCTTGAACATGGCTCCCCAACACATGCACCCACAAGCTTGTGCGTATACACACACACACACACACACACACACACGTCACCCATCTACAAGGTTCTACGCTCCCCAGGGATTCGGGAATCTAGAGGGTGCTGTCAGCAGCCTGTCTGGGGCCATCAAGCATAACTGCCAAACTGCAGGATTGGAGACAAAATTCTGATGCAAAGATAGGCGCACAGATAGGGACATACAAAGGCAGATGGCACCATAGCCCAGGAGCCCTAGATCCCTGGATCCCTGGGTGTGTGTGAGCAAAGGGGAAGGGAAAGGAGGGAGTTGTAAGGGAGAGGGTGAGGAACTCATGCAGTTATTTTGGAGTACCTTCAACTCAGGACTCCTAAATCTCTTAAAAATCAGTTTCATCTTAAAGTGGTTAAACCAAGTTTACCTACAGTAATTTTTATTTTAAAGTTTTATTACGAAGTGAGAATGTTTAAAAACCTACTCTTAGAGATTTTGCAATAAACAATCTTTATTATTAATTATTAATAATATGTATTATTAATTATTAATAATATATAATTAATTATTAATTCTGGTCACCATGCTGTGCAATAGAACCCTAACACTTACTTCTCCTGTTTACCTGAAAGAGTAAATTTTGAATATTCTTACCATAAAAAATTGTAAGTAGGTGAGGTTAATCAGCTTGTTAACTAGCTTTACTTTTTCTACGTATATCAAAACATCATATTGTACCTTGTAATATATACAATTCTTTTTTTTTTCGAGATGGAGTCTCGCCCTGTCGCCCAGGCTGGAGTGCAATGGCGCCATCTCGGCTCACTGCAAGCTCAGCCTCCTGGATTCAAGTGATTCTGCCTCAACCTCCCGAGTAGCTGGGATTACAGGTGCCCATCACCATGCTCAGCTCCTTTTTTTGTATTTTAGTAGAGATGGGGTTTCACCATGTTGGCCAGTCTTGGTCTCGAACTCCTGACCTCATGATCCTCCCACCTCGGCCTCTCAGAGTGCTGGGATTACAGGCATGAGCCACTGTGCCCGGCCTGTAATATATACAATTCTTATTTGTCAATTAAAAATAAGAGAATATTAAACAAAAATTAAAACTAGAAAAACATTTTATTGTTGGTAGTATTTGGGTCATGCAAAAGAATATATGTAACATATCTCGGTATTGTCACACAATGACAACACAAATACTTGTGAGGCAATGAAGTTCACATGTCAATACTGAGTCCCGTATCTCAAGCGCCCCTAACTTTTCATAGTCACGTGACATTCCTTTGATAGAACATACAAACTTTCATGCTAGATATTGAAAAGGAGGCTAAAAATGCAGCTACCAGGGAGAATCAACAAGTTGGTATGAATGAGATTCAGGCAAGGCATAAATGATGGCAGCCAAGTCACGAGAGAGTTGGAAGGGGAAAGGTTCTCGGGACCTGGGGGATGAGGAGCAGGAAGGATTAATACCTCCTACAGAGGAAGGAGAAAGAGGGGCTAGATATTAAAAAAGAAAATGCCCCAAGTTTTATAAGACTTTTCCCACATGTGCACCCCCCCAACTCTCTCTATTCAGAGACAAATAAAAATTGTGCACAGAAGTACTCCAAAATCTGTTTTGTCACAGGTGACAAAGTACACAGCTTTGTAGAGACTATTTCCAAGATGGTAATATTTATATCAGTAATATTTATAATTTATGAAGTGCATATTAAGTGTCTTCTGCTAAACTCTGAGGCTGTAATTCAGAAAAATGAGATTTAGAGCTCAAGCATGCTACAGCCCAGAAGGAAGACCGACAAGAACTTAGACAATTCCAAAACAGTCTCAAAGGGTGATTCTCTTCCTCCAGTTTGATACACACTTCCACCGCATCCTAGGGCCTCTTCAAAGTTAAAATAAAACGTTTCTTGGTGCAATAATTTTTTTTTTTTTTTTTTGAGGTGGAGTCTTGCTCTGTAGCCCAAGTTGGAGTGCAGTGGTGCGATCTCGGTTCACTGTGACCTCTGCCTCCCGGGTTCAAGTGATTCTCCTGCCTCAGCCTACCGAGTAGCTGGGATAACGGGCATGCGCCACCATGTCAGGCTAATATTTTTATATTTTCAGTCGAGACAGGGTTTCACCATGTTGGCCAGGCTGGTCTCAAACTCCTGACCTCAAGTGATCTGCCCACCTTGACCTCCCAAAGTGTTGGAATTACAGGTGTGGTGCACCGCACCTAGCCAAGTGTAGTGATTCATTTAATGGCTATCTTCGCTGATGTTTTGTTAGCTCCAAAAGACAGGACTTGTGTCCATCTTGTGGACTGCCATACACTGGCACCTTACCCTGGCAGGCACTTAATAATCATTATATAAGTGAGTGGGTAAATGAATGAGTGCTAGAAAAGAAGCAAGCATGGAGTGCTGAGTGGCCAGCAACCACCCTGGGGGTCAGAGGGGCTTTGGGGAAGAATGGCATTGAGCCAGGTTAAGAAAGAGCAACTCTTTAAAAGCTCAGAGGCAAGAGTGCTTGGAGCAGCCTGAGGACACTGGGAACGAAACTGCATAGCTGGAGCTTAGAGATGCTGCTCTGTCCATGGGCTCTTGTACAAAGTAGAAACTTGTCATCTCAAGGTGAATAAATTGCAAAAGAGCGCCCCCTCTCTAGGCCAACCAATGAGAAAAAAAGAGACTGTGGGAAGATTGAGTCCCTCCACTGTGTACCAGGAGGCTGAGGTCAGCCTCTACATGAGCCCTTTGTTGGGGAGCCCTCTGGTAGGATGCCACCTCCACAGGTATGCCCAGAAGCCTTGGGAGGAGGGAGGAGGGCGCCGAGAGCTGCGTTAGATCTTGGTAAGCAGGAGCTGACTCAAAAACAGCTTTTATGGCACTCTAAAGAGTTTGAACTTTGCTCTGTGGGCAGTGATGCACTTTTGAAGAACTTTAACCTAACAGTGACTCTCTTACAAAAGTTTATTCAACAGATATTTATTGTGCTCCTGTTTATGCAAGAAATACACCAGTAAATGCGGTTCTAGGGGTACACATGGTGAGGAAAAGAGACACGGTACCTGCCCTGGTGGAATTTACGCTTTACTAGTGAAAGAATGCACAATGGGGGACAAGTAAGAGACAGGAACACTACGAAAGCAGCTTGAACTAGAGGGAGAATCTGTTAAACAATCCTGCAAGGTCGACATGATACTCTGTTTTCCAGATAAGAAAACTGAAAGTAGGGAGGTTTAAGTAACTTATCCAAGACCACACAAGTGAGCTTCAAACGCACTTCGGTGTGATTTCAAATCCCATACCCTTGCACTACAGAGACAAAACAAAATGATTAATAATATGTTCTTTAAAAAAACTAAAACATAAATATAGAAAAGACGTATCATTACTTTTACACACACTCACACACACACACACATCCCCCTTATCTTCCTTCCCATTCACCCATGCACATACACCCTAGTGAAATAAAACCCGACCAACCTTACTTTTCAGGAAACACAGTCTGGAAAATATTTGTCAGGATATGGCCAATGGCTTAACTTTAATCCTTATATGGGCCTATTCAAACTAGTTAATCCTTTCCTGGGGAAAACCGTTCTGTAGACCTTGTCTCTTAACTTAGCAGAGCCTCTTACAGGTGGACACCATTTACAGGGTCCCAGAGCTGTGAAAAGCCAGTCTGACTGTCTGTTTTAGAACTCTCAAGTTCAGGTAAGTAATTTTGTAAATTAATGTCAGTTATCTCTCTTTTTTTTTTCCTTGAAACTGGTTGGTATAGAAACTCCATGTTCCAAAATTTTGTCACCCTAACCAATAAAATGCCCTTTCAAACACAATCAGACCTGCTTTAGAGGAGGATTGTCTCCTCTTTGTTTGAGCCTTGATTAAGATGGAGATCAGAAGCCTTGATTAAGATGGAGATCAGAAAGACTCAAAGATGTCTCTTCTCCAAACTCAATAAACCCCAGGTCCTCTTACTTTTCATCTTACATTTTCTCTCCTTATAAAAGTATTTATTTCTCTTCTTTGAATTATCTCCTTTCAAATAGCTTCCTTTATTAGAAAAAAATGCAGGAATATGCATTTTGGGAAACAGAAGAAATGGTAGTTGCAATTGATTTTTATTATTCATGAGATTCCTGTTATTCTTATTCTCATTGCAGTTATGTTCTATAGAGTCACCACAAACACTGAATTAGTGAATACTGAACTACATTGCTCCTAGGGGAAAGACAGGGTTAGGTTCCTGCAAACTTCTGGTCAAGTGGTCAATACATGACCTTGTTTTGTGTTTCTGTTGAAAAACGCCTTATGTAACATATATTATTGATTCATTAACATTGAACTCACCACCAGCAGCCATATAACTCCTGCCTGAATGAAGTTTATCTAACATATGTATTTTCTCTGTAGCCTTCTGGTGTTTAGGGACACTAGGCAGCGCTATGCTCAGGGGCCATTTTGAACAGTGAAACCACCAACAAAAAGCACAAAAATGTGAAGAACATGGCACAACATTGATGACAAAAAGGACACCTGTTTACAGGATAAGGGCTGAAACGAGAAGGCATAGTGTCATCTCAGGTAGGAACGTGTGGGTTGGTAATTCAAATTTTTCACCACTCTGCATGTCCATGAATCTCTCTGAAAACCCCGTGAATATTGATTTTGAGGTTACAAATAAACTTAAGCTAGCAGGTGAATTGGCAAATATGGAACTTCTGAATAACGAGAATTGACTGTATTTGTTCCTCTCTATTAAGTAATGGGGTCTGTTGCAGATGGTAGAAAGAAAGAGTGAAAGATTTTTGGAGACTTGGGAGATTTTTTTGAAAATGATGTGCCCAAGGCACAAAACCAAAACAGTAGTTCATTGGCCTAAGAGGGAGAAATATAATTCCTTGAATCTCCAGCAATCTGTCTGCAGTTCTCTCCCTATGAAAAATGACTTGCCATAATATACAAGCCTTAGCCTTGTTACTATGCAAGTGTAATTATATTTTAATAAAAAATAGATTTATAGCAAAACAATACGCCATGAGATTAAATAGCCCAGAATTGGCTGTGAACTTTCAGCAATCTAACCCTGGCACTCCTGCCTCTCCGCAGCACTTACTTTCTGCCAGGAGTGGGTGATTGAACACTACTGACAGGCAAGGGCTCCTGGGAGCTGCATTTTTTGCTTGGCATTTTAATTGTAAAAACTAGTGTTCCATCAACACTGCAATTCAACGAATCAAAAGTCAAATCCATCCTTAACAGGAAAAGATAAAAGCATCAACTTAAACGAATGAAACAAATTTGAAAACCAATGGAAAAAGAAAGTCACATGGAGTGAAATCCATTCAAGACATGATTTATTGTTTTTCCCATATGCATTTGCTGCCCTGCTTTGACTATTAGACACTATTTTTTTCTTCTACTAAAACTAAACAGTATTTTGACTTCTAGATTCTTGCAGGGTTGTGCTCTGAACAGAGGCAAAATGGAAATATTTCAGTAGCTTTTTAGACAACTGTTTCTAAAGACAACACATGGTTATCTGCAGAGTTGTAGGTTAAAGCTATAAATTTATTTTATTAAACAGAGAGGAATTGGTGAAACTGAATGACACTGTAACCCTGACATTTTCTTGAAATAATATTCTTGTCTGATTTTTTTTTTAGTTTTTACTCAGATATCACTCAAGTTACACATAAATGGTAATTCTTCTTTACAATAAGCTTACATCTCTTGTATAAATTTAATGTGTTCAGTGATGACTGTGGATGAAGTCACCTAATGGTGATTTTTCCAATGGAGGTTAAATTTAGTGTCATAATTTCATTGTTATTACCTAGTAAAACAAGTTTTTTAAAACAACCAAAAAACAATAGACTTAAAACCATAAAGACCTTTTTAGCATTTGGATTAAATAAAAGAAAGGATAAAATGTTGACATTTTCCCAAGAGATACCAGTTCTTCACATTTTTATATAATCTTTTAATATGAAGCATGTAATGTATATAATTATATATTATATATTTTATTATATAAAATTATAATATAATGCAGTAAAGTGCATATTATATTTATAATATAATAAAGTGTGTATAATTATATAATTTTATATAATATAAAATTATAATATAATATAACAGTGTATTTATAATATAAAGTATATGTTATAATTTTATATAATAAAATATAAAATATATAATTATAAAATACATACTATATGGTAACATGATCATAGTCTCTACCAATACATATATCTGATTAGATCACCATATGGGAAATCTGTTCATATTTTTAGTTATTGGGTTTATTTTTTTCACCAGGCAATAAAATGTGCAGTATCAAATAAATAAGGGTCATATGATTCCCAGACAACATGACCAGGGTACTCATAAAATTCAGAGAAGCTGAGTCAGACCATTTCAAGTGGACAAATGCAGTGTTCCTCCAAATTCAGTAACTTGTGGAATGTAGCAATCTTGTATTTTCTCTGAGCCAAGCAGCCTGATGCTGTCAAACTCATCTTTCATTTCCTCTGCCTTGCCACAGTGTTAGTGGGTTCATTATTAGAAGGAAAAAATGCATAAATGTCTTAGTTAAGATGAAATTGCATCTATTAAAAAAAAACTTGATCCTAAATGATTCTTTCACTCAAATTATTAATAGACTAAAGGAAAATGTTGCAAGCTATGAATTAGAGTTATAGTTTATGAACAGTAGCTGTTGTGATTCATGCATATGCCTTTGGGTTACCTTATAATGAAAGGTTGTTGGGTACAGCCTTCACATCAATGAGAAAATCATCAAAATGTTATTGAAAAGAGGACTTCTATTTTTCTGTTCTCATTAGTAGAAAGAGGGGACAGGTCACTTTCAGTAGGATTAAAAGGTCAAAAAACTTGGCGAAGGGATGTCTACACAAGCCTTTAGAAAGCTGTTATCAGAGGATCAGCTAGAAAACAATCTTAGAGCTAATCCTTTGACTGGATCCAAAGAAAACCCAGCAGATTTAAGTTTTCTCTTTTTTCTCTTTGTTTTCCTTTACAGGGGCTATTTCCCACAAAAGGCTTTCAGTTGCCTTCATCCAATGTTTTAGGACCTGAGTCCTTTTCAGCTCTTTTATTCTGTCTCCAAGCCTAGCCCTTCCTAGCTCTGTCCTCCTACCTTTCCCTGATCTTTTCCATTTTGCTTGTTTTCATCAGGAGTTCCCCCTAAAGCCCTCTTAGCATCCCCTAAAACCTAAATGTTCATGGATGGAAAACTTCTTCTGAGGGAAAAACAAGACTGACTTACAGAATTCTAGCATTAAAGAGGCCTATAGAAATTATCTAGTCTACCCACCTTCTTCTTCCACCATTTTACAGGTGAACAGAATTCATAAAATTGCCCAAGGTTATGTCCAGGTAGCGACTGCACCAGGACCAAAGCTCTCTCAGTAATAACTGCAAATTGGTTGCAAAGTCCTTTGGACAATCCAAGCTGCTGTACCTTCCTAAGGCACTAGTGTTATTATACAGAGCTGACCACATGGGCAAGATTGCTGTTGGTGATGTGTGTGATGCCAACTCACCGAGACCCAGTGGCATCATGCTGGCGTGTTGAAAATAAAAAGGGGTGACATCTGCTGTACATACAGAGCCTCATGACCTGTACTCACGGCTGGAGGCATCAGTCATTGCACTACGAGGGGAAGTGGGCTTTGAACTACCTTGGGGTTGATGTCCCAAGAAGACACTGCTTCCGCTTCTCCTCCCTGCACTCCTTGAACTGCTGCTCATGGGAGCCTGAGTAATACAAAAATTGGAGGACAACCACACAGCACAAGTGTAGGTTTGACAGGAGTTTGCATAATGCTGTAGGAAAAGAAACTAAATAAAGGTTTCAGCTGCGGCTCTCCCCATCTCCCTCGCATGCCAAGTGCTCCTTTTGTGGCTCACACTCCTTGGCCTTTAGTCACAGAGGCCAGGAGCCCACCTATACATCTGTATCAGGGTTAGAAGTTGGCTCTTGTTAACGATGTTGAATGCACTTTGCTCTTCACTACTTTTGTGGTTAGAAAAGCCTCCTAATATCAAACTTTAGAATCAAGCACCACCTTGTGGTCTGATGCATTTATTAAAGTGGCACAATTTGATTGCTGAAAGTGGAAATGCTCCCTCAGCTGGTAGTAGAGGGTCAGGATCTGAAAACGGACTCCCAGGTGGCTGCCTGGAAGCAAGAACGCCCAAGGTGTCTTTCTGCTACTTCTCTGGGTTCTCAGACCAGTTAACAATGGCATCCCCTTTCATGGGGTGAATCCCATGTTCCTGACACTAACACATTATGCTAGATACATATAGTAAGTAGCCAACTTAATCCTTTCAAAACCACAGGGAAGTGTTTCTTATTACTTCAACTTTTAAGTGAGGAAATGGAGGCGGAGGTCACTTAGTGGTCCAGTCACAGATAAATGGCAGAGCTTGGACTGACTTGGAAGTCAAGCCTTTCTGAAACAAAAGTCTCTGCTGTTAAACACTGCTCTGCTGATCTCTAAGGCCAAGACCAAGACCCGGGTCCACTTCAGGCTCTTTTGGGGCATTCTGGCTCTGGGCTGTGAACCCAGCCCGAACTGCTAGAATCCTACCTGGAATTCACTTGAGGTGCTGGAAGTAACCTGTTCTCCAAGGTGACATTGATCAGGAGGGTTTGCATTCAGAGATGGGAACTTCATTGGTGCCCATGGACCTACTGAGATAGGCAGAGTTTAGGGAAAATTTGGCTTTTGAGAATGGGCCAGATAACAAGTGACCAGACTCTAAATCATTCATGAAGAAACAAAACCAGAAAGAGATATTTGACAAGTATTCACTTGGACAATTACAGTGCTTCCTGAGCTGAAATTAGTTATTCTTTAAAAAGGATGATTTTATCATATACACTGTTTTAAGGGGAGGATTGGAGTATCTACTTGACTGGTCTGCAAGGTAAGTGAGTAGTAGTAATATGGGCCAAGTCATGTTAGAAGGGAGATCTCACCCCTGGTCTTGTTGCGGTGATATCATAAGTGTCCTTGGATAAGTCACTTCTTTGTCTCTGGGTCTCCCTTTTCTCATTTGTAGAATAGGGGTTGGAATTCACTAAGAGGTAGATGGTTCTAAAGTACAGTGCAATTGTATGGAAAATGTAAGGCAGGAACCTCAGCTTTCTCCATTTCCTTAGAAAGTCTATCTTGCTCAGGCTTCCTTCCTGTTCTCAACTGAATCTGCTGCTAATTTTGATGACATGATGACTTGCACATAGCCATGTTTAGTAACATCTCTAAGGACAGTGATTAATGGGAATATATGCTTCTCTGTTTTTCCAAAGTAGATAAATCCATATAGTTAATGACTCCCTGACTCTCCATGCACCAAAAAGAAATACAAAAAGTACCATGAAAAGAGGAAGCACTGCCATGGACGGTCTCCCCTTGAATGGCTAGTATGTAGTGCCAAGACAGTGCCTGTTTGTTTCAAAGCCTCTCCCATTCTAGCTCCTTCCTGTGCTCTCACTCCGAATTTCTTATTTGAGATCTCTATTGATTGAGCCATTCTTTTAACAGGTAATCAGTAGACTCTAAAACAGAGCTGTCCAACAGAACTTTCTGCAATGTAGAAAATGTTACTTGTGCTCTGCAATGGCCATAGGTGACTATTGAGCACTTGAAATGTGGCCAGTAAGACTGACGGACCACGTGTTTAGTTTTATTTAATTTTCATTAATTTAAATTTAAATAGCCACATGTGACTGGTGTCCACTATATTGGACAGTGCAGCTCTGCAGTATTGCCATCACATGGGCTTTTGTTGCAGACATTCTGATTTTTCTGAGACACAAAGCATACATCATAACAGGGCTACCCTTAATACTGGCTTTACAAACAGACTTTCAAAAGATTGTTTCTCCACGTTTTTCTTGTATACAAGATTTCATAACAATAATGGTAGGTCAGTCTTTTAAAGATGTATTCTGTTTAAGATAACTGAATTGTTGCTTGACTTATTTCAACCGAATAGTTGAAAAGGAATTCCTGTTTGATTCCACGGGAATAAAACTTATTCCTTGGTTGCAAATAAAAAGAAAAGTATTATCTTAGTGTGTAGATTTTCCCATTCAATAATAGAATAAATTTGAATGTGCATTTTCTCAGGCCTTCCTGTGAATGAGTAATTTTGATGCCAAACAATCTTTTTTTTTTTTTTAGACGGCATCTCGTTCTGTCACCCAGGCTGGAGTGCGGTGGCACAATCTTGGCTCACTGCAACCTCCACCTCTCAGGTTCCAGCGATTCTTCTGCCTCAGCCTCCCCAGTAGCTGGGACTACAGGCATGTGCCACCACACTAGGCTAATTGTTTAATATTTTTAGTAGAGATGGGGTTTTGCTATGTTGGCTGGGCTGGTCTCAAACTCCAGACCTCAGGTGATCCACCTGCCTTGGCTTCCCAAAGTGCTGGGATTACAGGCATGAGCCACCGTGCCTGGCCCTGATGCCAACAATTAATAATAAAAGTAGATTTTCACTTTAAAAAAGGGAGCTTTATAAATACATTCATTTTTCCTAAAATATTTGATATGGAAGATGAAATTAGGAAAAAAAAACTGGTAAAATTCTAAATGCTTTATTATAAAACTCCTATCCTAAGTAAGCTCAAGTGACAGTCCAAGTATGTTTCTCATTAATTAGGCCAGTATTTCTTAACTGGAACAAAGATAGAGTAACATTATCCATGCTTATCTCAAAATAAAGCCTTTTATCCTAAAAGAATATAAAGAGGTTTTCAGGTCAGAGATGGTCCTGAGAAAGTGATACCTGGGCTGGAAGAGAAGACCAAAAAGTCTTACAAAATTGTTGACTTACACATTTTTAATAAATTTGGTAAATTTTGATAAGTGCTTGCATGAGAAAACATATTGCTGTGTTTTAGAATTTGTGAGGGACATTAGTACATAAGAGATTCTGACTATGCTCCGGAATGAGAGAGTGGAACCCCCAGTGTCTTTCCTCACAATCTGCTGAATGACTGAGGTCTTCATCCTAGGACCACACGATGACCTGCTATTCCGGGGCTACCTGTGCTTTATAATGGTGCTATACAGACACTGGTGTCCTGTGGGATCCGAGCTCCAGTTGAAGAATGTGTCATATACTTCTATTCTTGGTGCAGAAAATTGTCTCTACTATAGAAAGTGACTTAACACTCCCAAACTGCATCATCTGAGAATGGGCATTTCTCATGTACTCAAAGGTTAATACATGGAAATTAATCTCAGGCTCCTAAAAAAGGAAAACCCAGCGGGCACGGTGGCTCACACCTGTAATCCCAGCACTTTGGGAGGCCAAGGCCGGTGGATCACTTGAGGTCAAGAGTTCAAGATCAGCCTGGCCAATATGGTGAAACCCTATCTCTACTAAAAATACAAAAGAAAATTAGCCGGGCCTGGTGGTGGGTGTCTGTCATCCCAGCTACTCAGGAGGCTGAGGCAGGAAAATCACTTGAACCCGGGAGGCGGAGCTTGCACTGAGCCAAAATGGTGCTACTGCACTCCAGCCTGGGTGACAGAGCAAGACTCTGTCTCAAAAAAAAAAAAAAAGGAAACCCAAAGTGTGGCAGAAAACCAATTTAAGTACATGCTTCTATTTCTTTGTGATTTGGTTTTCATGGGAGTTCGGGCTTGAGGGGATGTAGACGTTCCTCTGGGGTGTGATAGCACATTTGTGCCATGACAAGGCCAGTCCCTGTCCCAGTGAAGTGATTTTTCAAGTCCTGTGTCATGGAGGAAATGAAGGTCTCCCCTGCCCACTCTACTCCCACTCATGGCTACAGAAGAGGGGCTATTAGGCACCACAGGACAAGAAGTGCCACAGACTCAGTGACCTCTATGCCATGAGGAGTTGGTCAGAGAGCATTTGTCAGAGAACCAGCTGTGAAATGTATGGAGGCGGAGGGGAAGCACTTTCCAAGGTTAACCAATCCAACCCTCAGACTGCCAGCTGATGCAGCTGTGGTTAAAGCATGGACATTTACTTATCATAGGAAAAGAGATGGAGAATTCTCCCCTTGCAATCAATTTGCGAGCTGATACAAGAAAATCACCCATGTAGCCACAAAATCGAAATCAAAGAGGAAAGTGAAAGAATAGGACCCAGGCAGGCTGTGCAACCAGGCACTTCCTTTAGCTCCTCTTGACCAAAGGCATCCCAATTTCCCAGTAAAGATGAATTAGAAATTGCATGAGAACCATACGGTAGATTATTTCTAGATTGGTGTATAAATATATACAGTACTGAAGCCAGTTGTTTGAAAAACTGCATGTATTATATCATTTGGGTGAGTTTAGCCCTTCTCAATGGATCTTTTAGCTATTGGAATGAAATTCCAACTCATAGCAACTTCTTCCGTCTAAATTAGGCAGACGTGGAGCAAGGCCTGTGAATACCCAGTTCCTGGCACACAGTGGGCCTCACTATGCGTTGACCAAAGAACCTCAGTTCTGGGTTCTGTGACAATTCTGGGCCCAGAGTAGGCAAGTGAGATAAGCAGCATTGCTTGGAGAATGTTGCCTCAATCCTTCATGTTCCTTTCTGGCTGTGATGTACCTTACACTCTCCATAGTAATTGTCCGTCTCCTTAAATCCATTTAAAAATATGCATGTTAACATAATAGGATTGTTACTTATACTTGGATGTTCTTGCTCCTTTTCTGACTCTATAATAAAGCCTCAAAATGCTAGCTAGGTCATGTCCACCTAAAAGAAAAACTACATTTTCTTCACCCCCTTCCAGCAGATATGGCCAAGTGACTACACTTTGGTCAATAGATGTAAACAAAAGAAATGTGTATGGCTCCCAGGATCTATCTTTTAGGGGTGGGGGCAGGCCCTTCTCCTGCCTCTTTTCTCATTCCTACCTGCAATAACTCAAATATGATGACTTAAGCTAGAAGAACCATTTTGAACCATAAACTAAAAATCCTCTGTTGAAAATAGAGGGAACAGGCCTGGTGCAGTGGCTCGCACCTGTAATTCCAGCACTTTGGGAGGCTGAGGTAGGAGAATTGCTTGAGCCCAGGAGTTTGAGACTAGCTTGGGCAACATAGGGAGACCTGGTCTCTACAAAAAATACAAAAATTAGCTGGGCATGGTGGTGTGTGCCTGTGGTCCCAGCTACTCAGGAGGTTAAGGTGGGAGAATCACTTGAGCCAGGGAGGTAGAGGTTGTAGTGATCCAAGATTGCAACATGGCACTCCAGCCTGGGTGATAGAGAGAAATTCTGTCTCAAAAACAAAAAACAAAAATGAAAACCGAAAAGATAAAAGAAAGAAAATAGAATAGCATGATAAAAGGAGTCTAGGTTGAGTGAGAGAGAGAGGATTTGGTGGAACAGAGGTTATAAAGTAAAATAAAAGCAAAGGTATTATGGACAAAACCCATGTTCAGACATCATCATTCTGATTGCTTATAGGCAGAATTGGTGGAATTCAAGTAGGCCACCTGCCATGAAGTTTTGTATTGACAAAGAGACCAGCAGTCTAGCCTGCAAGAGCCTTAGACCCTTTAATACCTTAGGTGACCACCTTTCCCAGACAGCACCAGCAAGAAGGCTGTGAAAGCTGTGAAGGCTTCAAGAAAGGTGTGCAGTTGGGGGTATTATGAGCCGGGAAACATTTCCTAAAGGGAGAGAAGACCCACAGGTGGCAGTAAATGAAGAAGTCTTTCCCAATGAGCAGGTGAGAGTCCAGCTGACTCCATTAATTTGTTTTCTCTTTCTGCCCAGTGGGATCTGATAATTTTTAGAGATAAGGAACTATTATGTGATTCTTATTTTTTTATTTTTCTGAGTGTAAGAAATGTTTGTTTATATAAAGTTTGTCCTGTTCTTATTGGACTTGTAGGTGTGTTGTATTAGGTAACTTACATTTCTATTTTGTAGGGCCCCTGAAAATGAGTAGTCATGCTCAGACCTGATAAAGAGCATGAAATATTACCTGAAAATTCTGGACTTAGAACCAGATGCATGAATTTGGTGGAACTTTGGGATTCTTTCTCTGGGAGTGGAGGGATTGAGTGCATTTTAAACATGGAAATAAGGGTACACTGCGATACATAGGTGGCCAAAGGGGAGACATAGCTGTCCTTCAATATCTATTCTCCCTCAGGTTCTCTGAACCTGAAAGAACCAAGGACTGTAAATAGCAGTGGTGTACAACTCCCAGGAAGTATCATTAATGGGAGATCATGTGGCTTTATCCTGCCTCCTTTTTGCATCCTGCGGCCTGGAATGCAGATGTGATGGCTGGTGTTGATCCTGCTGTGTGCTGAGGGAGATGGATCATCAAGGTAGAAAGCACTGGACCCTCTGAGCATAGTGGAGCCATTATGCCAGCCCTGGATCACTTACATTCACATAAGTTTTGCAAATTTTTATTCCCTTAAAGCCACTTCGATTTTGAATTTTCAGTCACTCTCAGCTGAACCCAATCCTTACTGCTCTTGGAAGACATCTACACTGTGGGAACCTTAGGATACACTTTTTTCTTTTCTTTCTTTTTCTTTTTCTTTTTTTTTAATTGAGATAGAGTCTCACTCGGTCACTCAGGCTGGAGTACAGTGGCGTGATCTTGGCTCACTGCAACTTTCGCCTCCTGGGTTCAAGCAATTCTCCTGCCTCAGCCTCCTGAGTAGCTGGTATTACAGGTGTGTGCCCCACACCCAGTTAATTTTTGTATTTTTAGTAGAGACGGGGTTTTGATTTCTCCATGTTGTCCAGGCTGCTCTCAAACTCCTGACTTCAGGTGATCTGCCCACCTCGGCCTCCCAAAGTGCTGGGAAGGATGCACTTTTATAAGCAGGTATCTTTAGAGATCTTGGTGGGAGAGATGGCTCAAGGAGAGGAAAAGAGGGAGGCATTGGTACAACTGGGGTTTTATAGGCCCAACACTAGCTTCATAAAAGTTATTTGCAAAAAAAGCATGGGTGTATGTTTTTGTCTAATGACGTGGCCCATTGCTGTATGATCAGTGGAATATTGATAAAATTGCTCACATTTTCTTTTGGAAATTAAAGGTACTTAGAGTTGAAACCAGCTTATTGTTTTCTTCTCTTACTCATTTTCATAGGAGATGATCATATGAGTCACACTTTTTTTGGAGACTCAATCATTGTTTCCAGTCTCTTGCATTCTGTAGCAGGTGGTTTATCTTCAGTAACTTTTGCAAATTATGTCAACATACTTGCCTCCTACAAATTTAAACTCAATAAACTAAGGAGAACAAGGGTGTGATGGTGGGAATTTCATCTGAAAGAGTCAAGCCCATGCTGTGCAGGCTGCACCCATCTTTACTGCTTTCCCATAAAAGGCTTGGGGGAAGGAAGTTAACCCATAACCGCATTAGGTAATAGGTTGTGCATTAATGCAATTTATCTGGAATGAGGAAGGAAGAGATTCAGCTTTGAAAGAATTTCCTCAACAGCATATTCCTCTTTGCTGCAAAGCTGTTTCACTTCGGGTGAGCCCCAGGAAGCAGCCTGGGAATCCCTTGACCATCGATACCAAAGGCTTTCTGGAGGTGTGCAGTCTCTAGGGATTTTGAGGGCATCGCCCAATAGTCAGTGTGATTTTACAACCAGTTCTCTCTAGGCTAATTTCTAATTCAGGGAGTGAGAATGGTCATGCTGAAAGTGGTGGAGAGATTTGACTCACCTGATTGCAAGGGCCACGTCTACCACCCAGTAATTGTGTGGACTAGAAGGTGGTGGAGTGAGTGGTGACCTCTGAAGAGTGTGACCTCTCAAGCCAACTGCTTGAGTTCCAGTTCTGCCTCTGCTGCTTTGTGACTGTGTAGCCCTGGGAAAGTTATTTTACCTCTCTGTGCCTCAGTCATTTCATCTATTAAATAGGTCTCTATATGGACCTACCTTATAAAGTTGCTATGAGTGACACATGCAAATGTGGTGATAAAGTATATCCCATGGTATGTGGCATAATTTATTTTTTGAGGGGAGATAGTGAGGTGCTAGTTACACACTGGGATGATCCTTGTCTGGATCTCAGCCTTGCTGCCCCCTGGGTAGGTGACTTTGGATCGCTGCTCACCTTGCCAGGTCCCTCTGGCTCCTTCCTCCTCTGGCTGACCATGCTTTGACTACACTGACCTTTCTGTTTCTCCAGCCCTCCTCATCATCTGTATATAGTATTTCTTCCAGTTGGAATGCTCTCTATTAACCATTATGTTTCTCATGAAGGTTGTTTCTGTTCTCCACGCTGGGTTCAGGTCTCTGTGATATCACTCAAGGAGTTCTGTACCTACCCTCCTGAGCACTTAGAATTGTGCTAGAGTGTTCATTTGTATAATTCCAGTAGACCCTTAGGCAACTCCAGGGATGGGGGCACCAACTCTCCTTGCAGTCAAAAATCCACAGGTAGCTTTTGATTCCCCAAAACATAACTAGTAATCACCTGCTGGTGACCAGAAACCTTAGTGATAACATAGACAGTTGATTAATACCTATTTTGTATGTTATATGTATTATATACTGTATTCTTATAATAAAGCAAGCTAAAGAAAAGAAAATGTTATTTAAAAAATCATCAAGAAGAGAAAATATATTTGCTATTCAGTAAGTGGAAGTGGATCATCTTAAAGGGCTTCATCCATGATGTCTTCGCATTGAGTGAAGAGGAGGAGGACGAGGAGGAGGAGGAGGAAGGACTGATCTTGCTGTCTCAGGGGTGGCAGAGGTGGAGGAGGTGGAGGAGGTGGAAGGGAGGCAGGAGAGGCAGGCAGACTGGGGGTAACTATTATTGGTGAAAATCCTTGTGCAAGTGGATCTGCACGGTTCAACCCATATTGTTCAATGGTCAACTGGACTCCTATCTGTACTCAGGACTGCGAGTTCCAAGAGGCGTTAACAAGACCTGTGTCTGTCAACCCAATGTCTATACTGGTGCCTGGCTCAGAGGGGACACAACAAATACATGAATGCTGAATTAATACATACATAAATAAAATGGATGCGAGAAGAATTTCCTTTTCTGATGGTTTTATAAACTATGAGCTACTTGAAGGCAGATTACATTTCATTTAGAGTTATATCCCCAAAAGCCTATAGTTAGCAGGAACTTAATGTATTTGTCATGTGAATGAGTAAACTGGATGATAGTGATTCGAATTTAATTCACTAAAATATAACATTCTGATTTGAAAATAAATAAAATTTCTTTAGAAAAGCTTTTGTTGGATATAACCTAATTTATATGAATATCCTTTTTTTATTTGTCAATTGAGAAAGTATTTAGTTAACTCGTGATGGAAACTTTCTCTCTTTTTATATTAGAGATGTTATCTCACTGCAGAATATAAGTTAAGACTTGTAGCACAGCCATTCTGATAGATTTTATTCTCAGAATTCATTTACCCTCTAAAAAGTACTGAGGATCCCAGGAAACTTTCATTTATGTGGGTTATATTTACTATATCAAATAATATATTTACTATATCTAGAAATATTTTAAAAACCTTTAAAATATTTATTTGTTTAAAGCAATAATAATAAACTCAATACAAATTAAATAAATTAACTAATTTTAATAAAATTAATTATGTTTTCCTATGGATCTTTTGCCCATGTATGATTTTGCCAGGTAATGCATCAATCATTTGGAAAATATTAATTCATTGAGTGAATATTTGAGCTTTCAAATGTTGGGTGTACAATATTTTGAAAAATCACATTTGTTACTATCATCGATGTCATTAGAAAAGTCTTTGAGGCATTGGGAAGCTGTCAGGTTTACACAAGCAGATACAAGTTTACCAAAATTCAAAGTTTTGCTTGAAGGTTCAAATGTTATTTTCAGCAACAAATCATGTTTGTCATTTTCCTTGAAGTGACAGGCTCTCTATTTAGTCTCAAGAAAAAGTTAGTCAAATAGCCAAGGCTGAATAACAATAGTTTGCAGTCAGTTGTCTTTTAAGGAAAAAAATGGTTCCATGCAAAAATAGGCTATTTCAGCCTAAAACTCACAGCAAGTGTGTAAGTATTAGAGTACACTGTAAGTGCTTCATGCTCACAATTACTGCAAATGTCAACATAGTAAAGAAGGCAAATAACATCTTAATATTATTTTAAAGATAGTTTTGATCTTACGGTCCTGCAAAAGGATCTCGGAGGAGCCCAGGGGTCCACACTCCGCACTTTGAGATCCACTGCTCTAGGGTATTCTAATATTAAATTACAAGACTCATTGACTCCATATATTTACAACAATATGGCTTTTAATTAAGCAACTTTTCCTACATCCTCTACCCTATCAGGAACAAATAAGCCAAGAGCAAAATGTTACAAAAGATTGTGATAAAACTGAGTTTAAGATCAATGTCTGAGAAATATCTTACCAACATCACCCGTAATTATTAGTGTAAAGAAGAAGTCACAAAATGTCTTTGAAAAAATTCTACCCCAAAAACATTTCAGAATTTAAGAAGTGGCAATAATTATAATAAGTGGCTACAAACTCCACTTTGAATGCATTTTCAGCAGCTTTTTCCTAAACATGTATCATGTATTATTTTATTTTAACAAGTCTCTGTGATATGGTTACACAGGACTTGATATCGTCTCTGCTTTAGAGATGAGGAAACGGAGGAAAAAATGACTATATTCACCCACGATCGCCTAGGAAACTGGCGGTGGAACCGGGTAGCTCTCCTGATAGATATTTTGATGTCTTTTCTTTTTCACCCTGTGGAATCCCTTGGCCAGCCAGACTTAGCCAACACTTTTCATTTCGATAAAAAGAGAATATTTCAATAAGCCTAGTGACTTTGGAAATCCCTAAAGTGGAGTGTTTCAAGTAACTGAAAACCTGTGGGGAAAGAGTGACTTCTGTGGGCTTTTCCAGCTTCCACTTCTGCTGATGGGTGGAAGTTCATAGGAAGGAAGACATTCTTTTAGCCTGGGCTATGTCACTTGCTAAATTTAGGATTCCAGATTATGGAAACACCCTCGGATGATCAAGTCCTCCACCCCTGATGTTCTAGGAGCTCTCATTCTGAAAGTACAAATGCATTTTTCCTTCCCCTTTGGAACCAGAGGGTAAACTTAGCCAGGGAGCCTGCCAGCCATTGGCCTGGTGTGAGTGAGTGGGGTGCTTATTTGGAGATTGAGGCAGAAAGTGTTGAAGGGAAAGAGGCTGTGGGTGGGGAGGGACAATCAGCTAAAGAGAGGGAAATATCATCCTCTTGTCTTGTTAAAGCAGAAAACTGTTTAAAATGTCATGCCCATAATTACTAGCTGTTTATAGATAACAGAATCTTCTCTGTGTGTCTCCGGTGAGTAATTGCCATAACAATGCTGTATTTACCTGACCCATATTTTACCCCACAAAGGCAGAGGAAGATCCTTAAAGAAATTGCATATACCTCTATTGTGTGTAGAGAAGAACAGATGCTTTCCTCCCTTTTCCTACCCATATGGCTCTTGAAAATGCTCTCAGCCTCTTCCTCTTACAATTTTCATCTTTAGATTGTAGCATAGGATTTAAATGGAAGGTGCAGGGGAAGTGTTTCTGAGTGGTTTGCCTGACTGAAGCCACCTGGTGGGCAAGAGGCAGCATCTGAGAGGCTTCCTTCCACAGCCTGCATCTTAGGGTCAAAGAGATAACAAGACCACATGCAGCTCAGATGCAATCACTTCTTAACATGGCTCAGATGCAATCACTTCTTAACATTTGAGAAAACTTGCCTGGGTGACAAACCACTTTCCCAGACAGCAATTTGCCTAGGAGTTGCAATGACATTGTCCTTCTGTGCCAAGAATATCAATCAGTTCAAAAGTCCCTCTCCTGAGAACCACCGGCAAGATCCTGGGCGTGTACACACAAGCAGCATCTGTAACCCTGCTGCTTGGGGTTAGTGTAAATGTCAAGGCTGTGTATTAGGATTAATTGTTTGTTCTGATGCTATCTGCTTTTCCTCTCTTTTTTCCTCCTTTTATATAATCTTTCGCCTTCCCCCCTCCCCCCCCAATCTTGTTGTTTCTAGGTTTACTGTTCTCAGTTTAGACTTGTGAGCCTTTGGGATAAAAAGTGATGTAAACTCTTGGGGAAGAAAGAACCCTGGATCATGGACCAGAAGGCCTAAGTCCCAGTAACACTGTCATCTGTTAGCCTAGCCACACCACTAACCTATCTCCACCTCAGTTTTCCATCTCAGATTGCAGATAATAATCCATATATTGATTGCTTTTTGAGACTCTTGTAAGACTCAATTGTTGTTATGTAGCACTATTGAACATATTTATTTACTTTCATTACAGTACCTAGACCACCAGCTGGTGCATAGAAGGTGCTCAATAAACATTTGTTGAATTGATGACTATATTTGGAAATATTTTGTAAACTGTAAAATCACTACACACATGTTTTTATGACATTTTTCATAGATGATCCTAGTAGCCTGCAGTGCCCTAGGCCTTGGGTCATGTCGTGTGGAATGTGTAAGCAGGCTGGCTCCTGGCATGCCACAGGTTCTGGGGATCTCTTTCCAGGCCACAACATCTACTTGATTTCTGTAATTCCAATTCCTGTGTGGATCTGACCCACTAACAAGAAGGCTGTGCTAAATGAACCTTGGTGTGTAAATGTTGTTGCTGGAAGGTGAATGTGGGTACCTAGAAGGGTTGGTCTTATACATGAGTAACATGTTTCTGTATAACATGGAATGATACAGATGATGGCATTGAGAATCCTGTTGGTCTTGGAAATTTCAAAGGATTTCCAGACCAGATCAAACAAGAGACAATGGAAGATGCCAGTATTTGGCAAAGGAAAGACATTTAGAATTTAGAAGCATTCTAATGGATGATTTCTTTCTTTCTTTTTTCTTTTTTTTTTTTTCTTTTTGGAGACAGAGTCTCACTCCATCGCCTAGGCTGTGCAGTGGCATGATCTCAGCTCACTGCAAACTCTGTCTCCCAGGTTCAAGTGATTCTCATGCCTCAATCTCCTAAGTAGCTGGGATTACAGACATGCGCCACCGCGCCAGGCTAATTTTTTTTTTTTTTTAGTAGAGATGGGATTTCACCATGTTGGCCAGGCTGGTCTCAATCTCCCAAACTCAGGCGATCCACCTGCTTTGGCCTCCCAAAGTGCTGCGATTATAGGCATGAACCATCACATGCAGCCCTAATGGATGATTTCTATTTATATCCTTGTTATAGACTGAGACAGATCTCCCTAAAATTCACGTGTTGGGACCCTAGCCTCCAATATGACCACATTTGGAGACAGAATCTGTGAGGAGATGATAAAGGATAAATGAAATCATAAGGTTAGGGTCTTAATCCAATGAGGCTGGTGTCCTTATAAGAAGAGAAGGAGGCACTAGACCTCTCTTTCTCCCTCCACTCCTGTATTCTGCTCCACAAAGGAAATATTGATGGATATTCCTCACAAGTCTAAACTGAGAACAGTAAAGCTAGAAAAAACAAGATTGAGGGGGGAAAAAAGACAAAAGATTATATAAAAGGAGGAAAAGAGATAGGAAAAGCGGATAGTGGCAGAACAGACAATTAATTCTAATACATAGCCTTGACATGGAGCAAGGAGGAGGCTGTCTGCAAGCCACGAAGGGACAGCCCTTACCAGGGACTGAATCAGTCACCTTGGTCTGAAACTTCTAGCTTCTAGCTTCCAGAACTGTGTGAAAATAAATGTCTGTGGCTTAAGCTATTTATTGATGGCAGACCACGCTGACTAATACAATCTTCACCTCCTCTGGCTCATTTCTGGTTAGTTATCCTGAAATTCATGACTCTGACATTATCCTATGTGCAAAGAAGACTGAAGTCTACGAGCAGACTAAATGTATATGTCTGAACATCCTTGTGATCTAAGCATGATGGAAGAGAGGAGACAAGAACAGTCACACTCCACTGAATGACGAGTCAAAGATTGCAATGAGCAACTCTTTTACCTGGCTTGCCTGAGGTAATTTTGGTATATTCCACTAAACTTCAGGAGAGTGAAAGGGTGTAGGTTATTTCAGTTAGCTTGTGGACTTTTTGCAAACCGTGTGATTAAGGCCGGCGACATTCTATTGTATCAGGTTTTAATAAAACAGGATTTCTAAAGTTAGTTTGGATAAATGTATTTTGCTTATATCACTGCTGTTGCTAGCTGGGTGTACTAAGTGATATTATAGCATACGTGCAAAGGGAAATGATTATTTGGGACAGTGAAAAAAACTGTATATACAATGTGATGATAGAACAGATGTGAAGTCTGAGTTTGGTGATTTTGGGTTTGATCCTCAACCTCTAATTTTTGCAGGATTGGAGCCATGATCTTCTAATTACTTAGCACAAATGTTGAAGAAGTTAGACACAAATGAGTCAAAGTTAATCTATCACATTCATTTTTAAACTCTAGTGTTTCTACGAACCACCTGAAGAGCTTGTTAAGAGCCAGTGAGTTTTGGGGTGAGCCCCAGATTTTGTATTTCTAACAAGTTTCAGCGCATATCAACACTGCTGGTCCACAAACAGCAGTTGGAATTGCAAGGGTCTAGAATACTGTGTGTTAGAAGGAAAGATGAGACATTTAGTTTTTCTCCATGAATAAAATACGTGAGATTCAACTGTTGCTTTATTTTGCAATACAATGGGATTCCTCTCTAAAAATTGTTCAAAATCTCATGCTCTGAAGGACTACATGGTATGGACTGTAAAATGACTTAAGCAGGAAGTACTTGACATGAATATGTGCTTAATAAATATTGATTGATTGGTTGATCTCTGAAAAGTAGATCTTCAGAGATGTAAGGCAAATGTCTTCCAGTAATATAAAATGATACATCCCTACTTAGGGAGTCTAGGATGCTATGCATTTAGAGACAAGACAAAGTTTACAGTGTCAGAGTCAGTGAGAAAGCAAGGGTGATCTGAGCCCAGCAACACAGCTCCTTTGTAAATAGCTGCTCACCTGGGGCAGACAAGTGCTATAAGATATGATAAGGAAGTTTCATTTCATCATTTTATGGCTGTGTATGTCCTGGAGTGAAGGAAAGGCATTAACGAGTTTGGTAAGAGCTGGCAAAGCCAGAGTACTTATTTGCAAGGCATGGGTGTGTTATCACTTACTTCATTGCAATCCTACTGCTGATTATACCTCTCTGACCCCCTCAGGGTTGGTTTTAAGTTGTTTGGATCCTACCTTTTTCTCTTCAGACACCAGAGACCGCCAGAACCAGGTTCACCTGTGAGTGAAACTAGCAAATTCCCAGGCATCAAGGGGAAGCTAAAACCTCTGTTTGAAACAACTTTTTGAACAGTTTGGCACATGGGGAAATGTACATACATACACACACACACATATGTATGTGAATTACGTAAGGGGTTATAATAAAGTAAAATTAAGATTCAAGAGCATTTTTGACTTTAAGAAAAATATTCCTGACTCATGCACTCTTATATAACCTGATCCGTCAGAAGTATACAAGATAAATCAAATTTATAGTTACAAAAAAGTGTTCACTGACTGCTGGAAAAAATATGATGTCATATTTGTGGTTAATGGCCTAAAATAGATTTAAAAGGTGTACTTTTTTGTATTTTGATGATTTGTCCTTTTTTTTTTTCTTTTCTTTTCTAGTTAGACTTGACCATGAAATTGATGCTCTATCAACAAATTCTTTATCTTTCACTGTTGCCACTGGTAAAAATAGCTGAAAGTATTGTAGGATAATTGCCTTGAAGCAGGTATCTTCAGAATCAATTTATTTCAATTATTTGCCAATATTATTCAAAATTTCTGATCTTCTTGTCACTATCAATGAGTAGAAATTTTCAGGATTGCTAAGTTTGTTATGCTTCATGGGAAAAATTTTGTGTAAGATTGACTTTTGAAAAAGTTCCATGTTGCATAATCTGGGGAAATGCCTATTCATGCCTATATCTGAGCAAACTTTCTAACTTGTTTATAAAGGAAAGAAGATTTGAAATTTAAAATTTGGCAATTAGGAGCACATGTAACTCTCCTTATCTACAATTTTTATCTCATCATAAAAATACACTTTTAAGAAAAAAAATAGCATTCCTTTTAAAGGTTTCTTTCAAAAGGTATCCCTTTAGGAGATGGGAGTTAAATAATAAAATCAATTGCTCTCTTTGTTGGGTAAGCCAAGGATTCCCTAAGCCCAAATTTTGAGTGCCTCTTGGCATCTTTGTATATAGCAACTGGAGGTTATCCATACATCAATTGCCTCTACTACTATTCAAATGCATAATCAAATCCAACAAGTCATTTCTGCTTAACTGATGCAACACAGATGATGCCATGCTTCCTGAGACTGGGGTTTGCTAACGAAATTGCCTCTAAAGTTATGGCAAGTATAACATAAAGGACTATTAGAGGAGATACCACCTTAGCTGCTATACCTCTAAAGTTAAACAGTAGAGGGATACTGATAAAGGATATATCACAACACTCATTCGTACCTGAAAGGATATTAAAATCCAAATAAAGCAAAAGACCAGTAAAAGATAACTTAAGCCATACCCCAAAAAACCTAATTAATAAGTATTTTTACCATTTAATGGAATGAAAAGATTAGTGGTAGACACCTCTTTAGCTGGAATATTGGAAAGACTTACACAATGAAAGCAGTAAGTGACATAGATCTTGCTAAAAATCAATAAAGCAAGTAAAGCCAGTTGGCACACTTGTGGATTGATGTGAAAGATATCTTATCAAACTTGAGGTGTCATTCAAGAAGGAATGCTTGCCATTCTGTCTTCTAAATTTCCAAGAAGACATTAGAAGTGTCTAAAATGAGCACACTCTTAGGTGACCCCGATGGAAGTGCATTTTATATTTTCTTGTGAAACCATGCCCCAAAATTAAAGAAACCAATAACTCACATAAATTCTTGAATCTGCAGGATGTCAGATTAAAAACAAGAAAGAGCTTCCTGAAACACAAAAACTCCCTCCATTTGTAAGATAACAAAACTGGCTGAAATCTTTTCGAACCAGTATGGCCAACTGGAGTTTGCACAGAACAAGCTCGCTGATGTCACAGCCTGAATTTCCACTGCACGTTTTATGCTAACTCCTCCCCAGATTTGCACAAGGGACCTATGAGATAACTGTGTATGCCTGAGGGTCTTTCAGACCTCTCCCTTCCTTCCACCCATTACTGGCTAATCCCAGAATCCACCTTCTTAAACCTTTTCTAGTAAAAGTACTGCCTTAAAACCAGCACAGAGAGACGGATCCGAGCTTGACTCATATCTCCTTGTAAGTCAACTTGCAATAAATAGCTTTTCTTTCTCAAAAACTTGGTGTTATAGTATTGGATTCTAGAACATTGGGCAGCAAGTTCCTTTTGCTTGATAACATTTTTGTATAAATGTGTATGCGTAAGTATGCAATTAACAGTATCCTTTTAGGTTTCTGCATTTATTTTAGGCCAAATCGATATCCCTTTTAGATATTGCTTGACTTGGATTCAATTTGCTTTGTTCTCCATTTTATTTACTAAAATCTGGGTCTAATGTAAGAGTTCTTGGTATATTACATAAACATAAATCATTGCTGCTGAAATTCTAATTGAACTCTGTTGCTACTTGTAGAAACCAGTTTTGAGGTAGTCAAGGAAAAAGGATAAAGAAAAGAACAAAACTGAGGTTTTGATTTCATACATGATTTGTGTCTTTGACAGTGCTTTTGTTTCGCACAAAACACAAAAGAAATAAAAAATTAGGTTCCATTTTTGTCCCTTGCCATGTTAACTGTCCCATATAAAAAAAAATTGAGCATTATGAGGTAGGGTTCTGCAGCTTGCTAGATAATAAAGATATTGAAAGAAAGGGCTAATTTGGGTCGGATTCCAATAGTGGTGAAGCATCCTGCATATTCACATTGGCTCTCCAGAACTTTCAGGACTTGGTAATTCTGCAGGAACGTAAGGTAGGGGGCCTGACTTCTCTTAAGCCACACCAATGCCAGTTAAACTTGGGATTGACAGAGAAGTAGAGAAAGAATAGTTAAGTTTGCATGAACTTCATTTATGTCTTTTTTCATGTATGTATTTATGCAGTGTTCACTCCCTACTCACTATAAGCCATGTGCTCTGCAAGATACTAGGTATACAAAGATGAATAAATGTGTCCTTAAGGAACAAGTAATTGTAAAGTTAGAAGATAAAGAAAAAAACTCCAACCTGTATTGAAGAAGAAGAAAAAGAAGAGGAAGAGGAGAGGTAGAGGAAATCACCTGTAAAGAAACTGAAATCCAGCTAACCTCAGAAGAGCTCTTTAAAATTCTAAATGCCAAAGACAATGAAGCAACTAACAGAATTATAGGGGAAAAGTTTGTGACCAAACTGTAATCTATGTTTATTCTTTGTGATGAGGACCATAAAATATAACCCCACATACTCTTTCAATGGAAAAAATGCTTGAACACATTCTATAGCCTACCAAGATTTGCATAAAATGAAGAGTTTAAATGAGGTTAGAAACAGACTCCCAATGAGCAGTGAAATTAGCTATTTGAAAGCTGCATGCAACTGTCAAAAAAGGGAGAGAGAAGATATATAATGAAAAAAAATCACTTTTTCAGCAATATTTATCAGACCCCCTCCTATATGCTAGACACCGTTCTAGTCAATGAGATTACAACAGTAAATTAAACAGACAAAAATTAAACAGAATACAGTCTGCCTTTATAAAGTCTATATTCTACAGGAGAATCAGAAAATAAACAAGATACAAAAAAATGCATGATATGAAATCACGTAATACCTCAGTTCTTAATAGCAAAAACTAGCATATGGATATAAAAGGATAGAAAAAGTGAGTAAAAAAGGGATACATTTTTTAGCTTACGTAGAAGAGGAGGAAAAGACTATAATTTCCAGAAATTTACACAAACATGTGCACACACAAAATGAAGGGTAGAAAAATTATTTCTTAGACAAAATAGAAGTCAAGGGGAACAGCATTAAATAGGACAAAAAGAATAACTCATACTACTACTTCCAATAATAATAAAAGTCAGCACATTCAAAGTCCATCTTCTTATTCTTCATCTGACTCAGTTTCTGCTCTTGCCTCCGTAAGTGAGGGTATTGTCCTACTGCCCCCAAAGCCAGGCTGAAAACCTGGGCCTCATTCTTTGCTTCTCTCTCCCTGCACACACCCAATCTACCACCCGGGACGTTTTGTTTTTCCACTTCCTAAATACATCTCAATCCATCTCCTTCCCTCTGTGCTTTCTGACATTTCGCTCATTTAGAACACCATCATCTCTTACCTGGCCTTCTACCACAACCCTCTAACTGGTTCCCTTGCCTCCTGGCTTGTTTTCATCAAATCTACTATCCTTGGGGAGCTCAAAACTATCTTTCAGTCTACCAATCTGATTATACCATTATTCTGTGTAAGACACCTTTGGCATCCCATTGTCCAGACTCCTTAATGTCACCCTCTGTAGTTTAATTGTTAGTGATCTCTCCAAGCTGGTATCTCATTTGTTGCTTTTTATATCCAGCCATGTGACCATTTGCAATTCCCAAATACTGAGTCAGCCTCCTTCTCACCTCGAGGCCCTTCTCTGCCTAGTATCCTCTTTTCTTCCATCTCCCTTTGCCTGACCAGTTCCTACTGAGTTTAGACACCACTTCTGCTTATAAACCTTTCCTCACTCCCTACTCTGCCAAATCTGCTCGAGTTCCTATTCTGAGTGTTCCAATGGAACCTTGAACTTCCCCTATCATAGCACATTTCCCACTTGATTATAACAACCTGTCGATATGTCTGGAGTCCAAACCAGATTGTGAACCGTGTAAAGCTGTGGACCATATCCCCAGGACAAAGATCTATCCAGAAGGGCTTTTAATATTAAATGAGAACTATTATTTAAAAAGAAGTAAGAATGTAACCTAAGAATTTGGAAAAGAGAAAAATAAGCCAAAGGAAATCATCAGAAGGATTCAACCAAGATTAAAAGAAAACAAATCAGAAAGTAGAAAAACTGTATTTCTTTGAAAGAAAACATGCACATAATAAAGTGCATACATCTGTAGCACATATAATCAAGAAAAGTTGTAGACACTCAATTGAAAAATTCATGAGAAAGGACAACAGATATCGAGGATGTTACAAATTATGTTCACAGTTTAGAATAATTTTTAAAATGGCAAATGTCCTAGCTAAACATAAATGATAAAAATTTTCTTAATAATTAAGAAATCTGAAATCTCCGGTAACTCAGAAAGAATTTGAAAAAGTACTCAAATAATTACTTCAAAAAATGGATACTAACCTGGGCAACTTTACAGCTTTCACATTTTCAAGAAGCAGGTAATTTATTTCAGATAAATTATTCCATGGGATAAAACAAGATGAAAGAAATTATCAAATTCATATTATGAAGATGAAATGATTCTTTCAAAAAGTCAAATAAATAACAAACACAAAATTTTTTTTTTTTTTTTTTTTTGAGACGGAGTCTCACTCTATTGTCCAGGCTGGAGGGCAGTGGTGCGATCTTGGCTCACTGCAAGCTCCGCCTCCCGGGTTCACACCATTCTCCTGCCTCAGCCTCCCTAGTAGTTGGGACTACAAGCCCCCGCCATCATGCCCAGCTAATTTTTTGTATTTTTAGTAGAGACGGGGTTTCACCGTGTTAGCCAGGATGGTGTCAATCTCCTGACCTCGTGATCTGCCTGCCTCGGCCTCCCAAAGTGCTGGGATCACAGGCGTGAGCCACCGCACCTGGCCAAAACTCTTGAATTGAGTAGTAATCTTATTTTTGAATACAACTGCAGAAATCCTTAAAAGAATTACAATTTCAAAACAATAGCACCTTCGTAAATTATCCACCACATCCAAGTAGGGTTATTCCTGGAATTTAAGAATAGCTTAATCAGAGAGAAATAGGTTAGTGTACTACATCAATGGATCTAAGAAGAAAAAAATTATAAAGCTCATAAAGTCATTTCAATGCCATTTTGAATAATAATTCTTAGAAAACGAAAACACAAATGGCATTTATTCAAATTGCCAGTGATATCTGATGGCTAAAGAGCAGAGGTACTCTCATTAAAAGCAGGAACAAGACCAGGAAGTCTAATATCACCATGACTATTTATAAGAATGCTCCAAACATCAGTTTGGGCTTATATTTGACCAAAGTCTACCAATATGTTTTTGCTTTGATTTTGGCTGTGGAAGTCTGAAGAGATAAATGCCTGCTTCAACTGAACTTCCAGCGTCCCTGAGATAGTTCCTGGTCAAGGATCATGTGACTATTTAGGTTACCATCACATCTAATCATTAAGGATTGAGACTTTCAATATTAACTGATAGACCAATAGTCTAAGCCCTATAACATCTTCATTTTTATAGGTCAAAACAATTGAATATCAGCTCTTTCTTATGACTTCATCTAAAACAAATATTGAGAGAGAGAGTGTTTGCCAAATAACTTTAAAGAGGACAGTAAATCTCTCTAAAGATAGGTTGGAATGTCTCATAAATAAACCAGATTGTTACAAGGTACACGATAAAGAGGGATCTGCTCCAATTTAAATTCAACTTTTTTAAAATTCAACCTGGATAAGGTGCTTAGGAACCACTGTAACCCACTGTAACCACTCCTCTAAAAAGCTGGCACAGGAAACAAGACTGCTTGGCCAGTGCAGTAGCTCACGCCTGTAATCCCAGCATTTTGAGAGCCCAAGGCAGGAGGATCATTGAGCTCAGGAGTTTGAGACCAGCTTGAGCAACAAAGCGAGAGTCCCATTTCTATAGAGAAATAAAATAAAATAGCCAGACATGGTGGTGCACTTCTAGGGTCCCAGCTACTTGGGAGGCTGAGGCAGGAGGATTGCTTGAGCTCAGGAGGTCGAGGTTGCAGTGAGCTCTGATTGCACCACTGCACTCCAGCGTGGACAACAGAGTGAGATCTTGTCAAACACAAGAAAACCCAAAAACAAACAAAAGACCCCCTGCCCCCTAAAACTCAAAAAAGACCGTGTGGTGCCTGAACTCAAAATGTTTAAAACGTTTTTCCTCACCCCCCAACCTCTACCCTTCACAATGAGCCATCAACCTAATAATAAGAGAGAGCGACAAGGCATGGGGTCCCTTTGCTGGAGCACAGTCCCAAGGCTCATCCTTCTGTGGCCCAGGTAAGCATGTGTCTCCCCAAGAGGCCAAAAGCATGGAAACCAAACTGTGGACTTTCTCCCTGTGAACTCCCACATGCACCAAGTGATGCTGGCTGAGGTTTTCTTGGGTCTGTGACATGACAATATCCATTTTGAACCATCCAAAATTTATAAAAAAACATTAATAACAATATAATAGAAGAACAGAATTAGATCATATAGTAGTAGTAATCTTTGTTGAATTGTGTGCATACTAGTACTCATACTGTCAAATAAAATAATCATTAAGAACCCTATTTAATTTTCAGTTAATTAACTTTACTTAAGCTGTGACTATTTCAGGAGTAACAGTCCTGCTTGGAAATTCTTCACATTCTGTAAAGATGTATTAAAGGCAGAATAGCAACATTATCACCTCAAATTTTCACGAGGAGGTAAAACTAAAATCATGTACAACAATCTCAATGACTTATATCGACATAATGAAGAGTATGAAAAAGAGAGTAAGAGAAAAATGAGGAACCAAAAGCACATTTGATGTTGCTAATCTAATTTCAAAATAACAGACTTAACAAGCATGCTCTAAGAAAATAATCCTATATATCTCTGAGTCTTCAAGAGCAGATATATTTAAAAGCCTGTTGAAATGATTTCTGCAAACTGACAATTGAAGCAGTTGAAGATGAAGGATTATTCAGATTTTCACAGTCTATGATGCCTAGGTACAAATCTCTTCTTTGTATGCATATTACTAAAAAAATTTCCTAAATTCCATTTTGCTGGTCACAAAAAGTTATTGACAAATTAAATGTGCCCTTTCTGCATCTTCTGTATCAGTTGTTGGGACAAGCAGGACCCACCAGAAGTCCTTTTCAATTTAACAGGATTCATGGTGAGTTTATGCTGAATTCGCTAAATATCTCTTTTACATGCTCAATGAGGGATTTTGGGGACACAAGTTAACAAAATAATGAGTCTGGCTGTGGAAATATCTGTAGAATGGAAAATCAGTAAAGACAATTACAATCAACAATGACTACACATGATGAAGGCCTCAGGTGATTTAGGAATTGTAAATATACACTATCTTAATCATAGTTTCCAGTTGTGTTTGGAAAATAATTATGAGACAGTATATTTTAACAGAATTACCTATCTTAAGAAAGATTACAGGACTCTTCAATTCTTACTCTGATTGAAGACAAACTACATGGAGTATAAGAGGTTTTGGAACTGGTTTGTCACGCTTATAAAAGAAAGTCCCTCTCACATGTAAAAAGGCTGCTGGAACAAAATAAAGCCTCAATATTGCATGCTGCAGATAATAATCCCAGTCTAGCAGGGCGTGCTACCCACCAACTATTTTTTCAGAGAAAGTAGTTTGTTCTTTGCAACCCGCTCAAGAAATAATCAAACTGAGGAGTCTTAAGAGTGCAAATAATTCTGACATAATTACTGCTATTAAAATACTCATATCACCCTGCTTTGGAAGAAATGCTGCAATTAGTATACAGACAGTGTATACTAATTAGTATAATTGCAAGCGGAGGTGCAGAGGGAAAGTCAGACATTATTCTTTTATTTGAAAAGCTGGCTGGGTGTGGTGGCACATGCCTGTAATCCCAGCACTGAGAGGCCAAAGCCGGCAGATCCTCTGAGGCCAGGAGTTTGAGACCGGACTGGGCAATATAATGAGACCTCCATCTTTTTTTTTTTTTAAAGAAAGAAAGAAATTAGCTGGTGTGGCGGTACATGCCTGTAGTCCCAGCTACTCAGGAGACTGAGCAGGGAGGATGGCTTGAGCCTGGGAGGTCGAGGCTGCCAGTGAGCTGTGATTGCACCACTGCACTCCAGCCTGGGTGTCGGAGTGAGATCATGTCTCAAAAAATAAAATAAAATAAAATAAAATAAAATAAAGCCAATTACATTCAATTGCGGCATTTCTAGATCAAAGGTTTGAGGACATATTTTCATCAAATGATTTATTTAAATGTGAAATATACCAGGCATCAAAGTATAAGTGAAGGTAAAAATCAGAAGCGTGATTCTGAAAGTATTCGGAAAGCATCTCCTTTCAACTATGTGTGAACCTTCCATTGGTGAGGTTGTATCAGTGGAACTACATCATCACCATTGACCAAATCTTCAAGGCTAGGAGTTTAAAACAAAGTGTCTTTCCCTTCTTTGGTTCTGTAAGGAAAGCTCACTGACAACATCTCTATCTCTATCAGCAGTGCCTATCTTGATAAAGCTAGACAAGATAGCTCCCTTTCACCATGATGAAACTGAGCATTCATTCAACATCATCTGTGTGCAGCATGGTACCCACTGGAGCAGTCTAGTGACTAACACGGCCACAGAATTGCCTGTCCTCAGCCATGACATCAAATTTTACAAATTAAACTACTAAAAATGTTAATAACATTTATAATGCTCATTATAATTCATAATATAATTACAGTAAATTTTGGGTTAATTATATATTCCTGTCATTTATTTTATGTTGATAGTACATGGTGTTGGCTAAATATTAATTCTTAACATTTGGCCTTTCTATATTTCTTTAAAATGTGTGGTCACTATCCTTCTACTTAATAGTATCCTGAAAATATTGGCTAATGCATTAAATCATGAAATAGAAATGAAGTATAATTCCTGAAGGAGAGGAGATAAAATTAATACTATTTACAGATGACACAAATATATGCTCGGAAACCTATGAGCATCAACTGGAATAGTTTTAGAATTAATGAGCATTCATTAGCAACCTAAAATGTTAGCAGCATAGAGATTTAAAGTAAGATTTAAATAATCAGAAAGATATAACTTTTACTAGTGAAAAAAATTGGCACTGTAAAGATGTAAATACTTCTTAATTAATTTGTTGGTTTAACAAACTCCTGGTCAAATTTCCAGCAGAATTTCTTTTAGAGCGTAAATATCAAAATATCACCTAGAGAAATAAGTGGGTAAAAGTGGCTAATTTTTAAAAATTAAAGTGATGGAAAGAGAATTAATCTTTCAGATAGATACTAAATTACAAAGTAATATTAAGTAAAATGGTATGATTTTTACTGAAAGAAAAGGAAAGATAGCTCTGAAACAAAATAGATGGAAATATATTACAAACCTATGGAGAAGGGAAGGAATTTGTTGTAAATACCTTAAGGATAATTAGTTCTTTGGGGAGAAACAATCAAGAACCTCCTCTCTTGAATTAATATTTAATGAGCTTGTAGTAGTGCCTGACACAAGTATGCTTTATATAGGTATTTATTAAATGAATAAAGCAAACAAGATACCAAGATAAATCTAAAAACTTTAAAGTAAAATAATTAACCCTATAGAAATAAATACTGGTGATTTGAGAATTTCTCTACAAAAATGATAAAAATTGATTTATTTAGTACATTTGTTCCATGCCAGAAGCAAAATACAAAGCAAACAAACATCTGGGTAAAATATTTCTTAGCAAACATGGTAGACAAATATATAAAAAGCTCTTGCAAATCAATAAGAACTTTAGTAAGAGTTCTTGTTAAGTAAAGAACATAGACAAGTGACAAAAATATGACATTCTGGTACATTTATGATAATAATACTTATTCAAGGCCACACAATTTTTAAAAATCGGTAAAGACTTCAAATAATCTCCATATTTTAGAATATTGTTAAAATTTTAAAATCAAAAGTAAGGAGCTCATGATTAAAAGGATCTCATAATGAAAATCAAGCTTCTTGCCTTCTCCTCCCTACTCTGAGTTCAATTCTCTGAAAGCAAGCGCTTAACTTTGTTGCTTCTCATATTTACCTTCATGTCTCTGAGTGGTAAACCTAAACTGCTTTTCTTATTTTATCAGTTTTATATCTTAGATATTGATTTCTGCAGTAACAAATGAAATTCCAGCTCTCAGTGCATACTTTCCTTTTTCCCATTCTATTCATGTAATTATATCACTTTTGAATCACTAATGTCCTATGACCATGTAAATATGGTTCCCTGTGAAACTCACTAATGTTTTATGATTATATGTCTTTTACTGTCTTTTGCCCCCCTGTCCCTCTGGAGTTTCTGATTGCCCTTATTTTTTTATAGTACTAATTGCCTTTATCATATTGTTTTTTTCAAACGCTTGATTATATCAGGTGTGTTAGCAAATTATCTCCTGAACTTAGACCACTGTTCCATAAACCTAGATCTTTTTGCACCAATCTTGGCTACTTGCTCTGCAAAGATTTGTTGAAATGTTATATGGAAAGAGGGTGTGGTGAGACACTCAAACAGTGCTGGTAGAGTATAAATTGTTACAACCACTCTAGAAAGCAAGTCGTCACTATGTGACAAAAGCTATAAACATTCAAAGACTTTGACCCTACTTTTCACTTCTAGAAATTGCTTCTAAGAAAATACTCAGAAATGTCATTCAGATTTATGTGCAAAGATGATAACTGTAACGATGTTTATGTGAAAAAGTGGAAGGAACTTGAGTGTCCAGTTATTTGTGAGTTGTTAATAGATTGTGGAGTACTCTGGATTCATTAAAATTCATTGGTAGAGCACTTGTTGAAATCTGCTTCGAGGAAACCCCTGGAAGAGAAAAGTAGCTATCTTCAAGCCACTAAAACTGAAGTATAATAAGAGAACCATGTGATTCCAGCAAGTCCTCAACAGAGCCAACAGAGTCTGCTTTCAAAGGAATCTGCAAATTGAAGGATACAAACAGGTACACTCTGAAATCTCAAGTGTGGAATTAATTGCTGTAGTGTGGCTGTGCACATGGGCAACCGTACGTACCTATGTAGCATGCATGTTCCAGACAGGTAACAGGGGCTTGATTTTTTAATGTAATGATGGTTGTGATGCTCCCAAGCAATGAGAAAGAGGATAGCTATGGATGAATGGCTGTAGGGTATAGGTAAGGATGTGAAACTGACACAGAAGGGAAGGGGTGTTATTAAATAAAGGCTGAATGTTCACACAGGGGATACAGAATATTTCCCCTAACGCTAAGGTGCTGAGGAAAGGCTGTGTGGGAGATGAGTAGATGCACCTTGAGAATTACAATGGGAATTATGTCATCAGGGAAAATCCAGGTTTCACCTGGGATGAGGCGGAGGAGGATGTATTTAAAGAACAGATTGTAAATTTCTGAGCTGCTTGGCAGCAGAACAGGGTTTCCAGAAGACATATGGTTAGAGTTAAGGAAGGGTCAAAAGGGGAAGGATGTGTCACAGAAAGGTCAGGCTGCTCTCAATGGAATGGAGAATTATAACATAGACATGGGGAGGGGGAGGTCACCAGAATTAGTCCCTTAGGTAACTAGGGAGGAGAAATTCTTGGAATTGAGGGGTACAGAGCAAAGGCATCAACAGAACCAATGGGACAGAACTGGCAGCCCCAGCCTTTCAAATGAAACTTTGGAATGAACTTGGGAGGATGCCTCCACAAACTATTGTTTCAAGTATCTCGGGTACACCTAATTGCTATAGGCCTATCAGCATTATTGAGGCTGACTTCAGGCACAAATATTTTGGGGAAAACCTGATGGCTAAGTAATTTGAATGACTGCCTTGAAGGGAATGAAGTGGTAGGGAAGATGGATTTGGAATTACCTGTTCATTAAAGTAAAAGTATAGATGAGAGAGGGTTTGGGGTACACCAGCAAAAGACAGAAAATGCAGTATTAGCTCAAGAAACCTGGGCCAGGTTTTGTGCCTTGAGGGAACAAGAGGCTTGTGTGGGAACCTTCTGGGACTGTGTGAAATCCTGGCTGAGTTTTGAGTCAAGGTCGACCAGATGCAGGTCTGGCTTCCCCGAGAGTGGATCTCACTCCCTTGCTGAAGCACACATCTGCTGGGAGTGGCTCTGACTTTGGACTCAAGGAATAGTGAGAGTAAATTAGTAAATAAACTAAAACAGGAAATAAAAATGATGTATGGTTTATAAGTAGACACATAAAAATTTTCAAGGCCGGGCACGGCGGCTCATGCCTGTAATCCTAGCACTTTGGGAGGCCAAGGTGGGTGGATCACCAGAGATCAGGAGGTCGAAACCAGCCTGACCAACATGGTGAAACCCCATCTCTACTAAAAATATAAAAATTAACCGGGTGTGGTTGCGGGCACCTGTAATCCCAGCTACTCGGGAAGCTGAGGCAGGAGAATCGCTTAAACCTGGGAGGGGGAGGTTGCAGTGAGCAGAGATTGCGCCATTGCACTCCAGTCTGGGTGACAAAAGCAAAACCCTGTCTAAAAAAAAAAAAAAAAATTCAATTAACCACTTGACAGTGTTTTGCTCTCCCAGTTCTCCAAATGTTTATGTTTAACCTAGGGCATAATTCAAAGTGGGTGGAGTTGTGGGAGCTGAGTGTTTATATGTTCTTTCTTATTTCTGGGTAATTATAAGGAGTCAATGTGCACATTTTCTTTAGAGCAGAACACATAACTGTGAAGACAACCCTATCATCTTAAAAATATTTGCATTTCAAATATTTTATTGGCCCAAATTTTGAGAAAGGGATCACACAGATAAAAGAAAATGTACTGCATATTCTGACAGACAAAGAAGATTCAGGGAATCGCCAATACTTTTAAGCCAGCTTGTGATCTCATTCCAGATTTCTAAGTAGCTAGACTTGAGTTTCCAAATTTCACCTGCTAAATGTACAATTTTGGGTAAATCTAGGAAACATTGTCCAGTCTTCAAAAGCAGTGAAAGCAACTTCTTTGAGGAATTAGCATAAAAAGAATCTGTTACAAATGTGGGTGTACAAGTGCAAATTTTTGATGGAGAACAAAAATTCACCCAAGCTCTGGTTGTTAGCTCTGCTTTCACACAGGGTACTAGGCATTCACAGACCAGCCCCATTTTTCATTCCTTTGACATAGTCCAGCCCCACCTCTTTGGGTTTGTACAGAGACTTCTATCTTCCTGATACTCATTTCTTGACTTCCATCATCAGAGTTCTCACGGAAAAACCTTTCACCACCATAAATCAAGTTGGATGTTATTGATACTTGGCCTGGAGTTACACAAACACAATGAGATCGTGGAAGAGAGGGTTAAATGGATTATTCTGGACATCTTTCATGAAAATTGAGGCTCCTCACATTTCTCTCCTGTTTTCTTTTTCTGAGTGGCTTCTTAATTTCAGTATCATTTTCTTTATCCTTTCCAGTTCCTTGATAAGAAAAGGAAGGAATGTGTTTCCTAGAAACTGTCTTTGTGAACTAACCTTTGCATTTTAAGTGATACTTCTGTTGTCTTGATTTCTAAAGATCATGAAGGTCTAGCTTTCCTAAAACTTAAGTTTGAGTTCATGAATTGTTATTTTGAACCTCACTGAAATGTTTAAAATTATTTCCATTGAGGAAAAAATTTCATTCTACCAATACAACTATTTTTATCCGTAACACTCAAGGGGTTTTGTTGAGTGAAGAATGAAGAGTAATTCCTAATATAAAATGAATAGGCATGTAAGCTTTCATAGTAATACGAATGTTCTCATTTTTCCTATGGGTAGGTCTTTGCTCATCAAGATCCCAATGGCTCTAGTAAGAGAAGAAACCCAGGCACCTGAAGCAGTACAGATGGTAGCAAGGGCTTGTGATTAGGAGCTTGGAGTATAAGAGAGCACAACTCTGGCTTGAATCTTTAGCTCCAATAACTGTATAGACGTGAAAAAAGATTCTTTACCTCTCTACTCCTCAGTGTTTGTAGGCGACTAAAGTAGGTATGGAAAAGTGGGTTTCAGATAATGGTTCTGAAGGGCAGAATAATCATTTTTCCAAAAATAATAGAAGCAGATATATAAGAGAATATTATTTGAATTTCTTGTTTAAATACAGTAAGTGGGTTGGAAGGGAAAGAATTGAAGAGAGAGTGCTCTAGACCAGGGGTATCCAATCTTTTGGATTCCTTGAGCCACATTGGAAGAAGAAGAATTGTTTTGGGCCACACATAAAACACACTAACACTAACGATAACTGATGAGCTAAAAAAAAATTGCAAAAAAACTCAGTGTTTTAAGAAAGTCTACAAATTTGTGTTGGGCCTCATTCAAAGCCATCCTGGACCACATGCTGCCCATGGGCCATGGGTTAGACAATCTTGTTCTAGACAAAAGTCATGGCATGAAGATATCCTCAGAGGCAGAGATGGGGAGAACTAGAGAAGATGAGCTGGGGAGTAGGAGGAGATGAAGAAAGCAAGAGATGACTAAGACAGTCCTCTCTGCCCACAAGTTCATAATATTAATCATGGATCTTTTTTACTGGAATTTGATATCACAGGTCACTTGATTTCTTAACTGGGGATTTCTTTTATAAGTCATATCCTAAACTTTGCTGTTCCCTCTCTATTTATTTGAAAAGACAAGTCCAACACATAAAAGAGAATAAAGGGCTATACAATTTATCCTGATGTTAAGTGCAAAAGGATTGCAGAGTCAGAGATGAACGTGGGATGGAGTATGGCTGCAGGCTCCAAGGATCAAATCAGGCTTCAAGAAGTTTCCAAAATGTCAGCAGCAAGTGGAGGTCTTGTTGCTAGCTTTGACCAGGTTGTAGACAGCTTGTACTAGACCTGTCCAATGCCAAGCGAAATGTGCCTGATACGTAATAACTTCTGAATTTGTTAAGGGAATGAAAACAAGAATCTACCTGCTATGGGCTGAACTGTGTCTCTTTCCTCCTCAAATTCATTTGTTGAAGCGCTAATTCCCAGCACCTCAGAATGCCACTGTATTTGAGATAGGGTGTTTAAAGAAGTAATTACGGTAAAATGGAGTTACTACGGTGTGGTCTAACCCAGTGACTAGTGTCCTCATAAGAAGAGGAGTTTATGACAAAGACAGAAAGATACCAGACATGTGCATGCACAGAGGGTTGCCCCTGTGAAGACAGAGGGAGATGGTGGCCCTCTACAAGCTAAGGAAGGAGGCTTCAGAAACATAACCCTGCTGGCGTCTTGATCTTGGGCTTCTACGCTCTAGAATTGTGAGAAAGTACATGTCTGTTGTTGAAGCCACCCAGTCTGTAATTATTTGTTACGGCAGCCCTAAATAACTCATACACTACCCATTTTGTTTTACTTTCCCTTCAAATAACAATGATGTCTTAGTTACATGTGTTGTCTAGTCCCATGATAGTAACTCATTTTTTACCAGCCCTAAATGAGTTATTTAGGGAGAGAGGAGAAAATAAATTTGGAGAAATGCAGAACATAATGAATGCAGAACAGAAACAAAAGTATACATGAAAAAGTCTATAGTTGCGATGGTGTAAGTCTACCCTGGTAAGTTGAGCGAACCCTTCCCTTCTTTCCCAGTGACTCAGAGACTGGTCACTGCTTGACAAAGTTTCTCCCTAGAGAATTCACTAGTATTAGAAGAGGACGCAGAAACCAGGGCCACCCTCTTAAGTCATTGTTTCGGAGATAGGCCAGTGTGGGGGAAGATGTGATGAGACATGGAAGCTCGAATTTGAGCCTTGGTTAGGGAACTGAGCAGACCATAGGAATTGCTTGGGTGGGGAAAAATTAATTACTTGATTTTGTCTCACACTTTGATACATGCAAAATAAGTTTAGAACAAACATCAAGGAAGAAAGAGGAGCTAATAATGATTGAGTCATACCTTTTAAGGAATATGTGTCAAAGATAGCCTTGAAAGAGAAAAGAAGCGGAGAAGATACTCCAAAAACTCAAAATGGAATGTCAGGTGTGGGCAAAAAGAGTTTGGAATAACAGGGAAAGGGTTGACAGCAGAGCAGCAGCAGGGAAGAACACAATGGGACTGGTGCTATTCCAGGTGCTAATCAATGCCCTGGAACTGCTCTCACTGATCTAATGGGGATACAGGCAGGAAAGGTACAGTCCATCTTCTCCAAAATCTCCCAGCCCAGTGATGAGTACTGACAGGTAAATTGTGACAACTCTACAGACTTGTAAGTGCTGAGGTGGGAACCCATGGTGTGCACTGAGAGCACAGAGGAGGGACCTCTTTCCTGGTGCTAAGGGAAGGGGGTCAGAGGAGGCCTCCCTAGGAAAGGTGACATCTAAGCAGAGTCCTGACTGAGAGTAGGGGCTAGGCCAGCAAAGAGATGTGTGGAAGTGCATTTCAGGCCTGTGGAAAGTTTGTGAGACGAGACAGCATGACTCATTGATGGAACCACAGGAAGGTATTAAGGCTGGAGTAGAATTTCTGAAATGTGATCTTTTCTCAGTGGTAGGGAGGAAGGGCAAAGGGAGAGATGTATAGTGTCTCTCTCAGAACTTAAAAATTCTTCTTTTTTGATAATGCAGTTAATATGTGTGTACCTCATCTGGATGATTTGCACATATTCAAGAGTGATTACGGTAAACAAGAATTTAAGACAACACCAAATCCAGCAATATATTTTAAAATGTTTTTAATTTACACATAATTGTACATACTGGTATGCCTCATTTTATTGTGCTCTCCTTTATTGCCCTTTGCAGATAATGTATTTTTTATAAATTGAAGGTTTGTAGCAACCTTGCATTGAGCAAGTCTGTTGGCACCATTTTTCCAACAGAAGTGCTCACTTCCTATCTCTGTGTCACATTTTGGTAATTCTTCCAACATTTCGAACTGTATCATTATTATTTTTCTGTTATGGTGGCCTGTGGTCAGTGATCTTTGATGTTACTATTATAATTGCTATGGTTTAAAGATACATTCCAAAACTCATGCTGAAACTTAATCCTCAACGTGACAATATTGGGAGCTGGGGGCCTTTAGAAGGTGATTGAATCATGAGGACTCTGCCTTTCTGAATTGATTAACACATTCATAAATTCATGGATTTAGGGGCCTTCACAGGAGGGGAACTGGTGGCTTTCGAAGAAGAGGAAGTGAGACCTGAGATAGCACATTAACATCCTCAGCCCCCTCACCATCTGCACCACCTCAGGGTTCTGCAGAGTCCCCACCAGCAAGGAGGCCCTCACCAGATGCAGCACTTTGACCTTGGACTTCTCAGCCTCCATAAGTATAAGAAATACATTTCTTTTCTTTATAAATCACCCAGTTTCAGGTATCCTGTTGTAAGAAACAGAAAACAGACTAAGTTCATTGGGACACCACAAACTGTGCCCATATAAGACAGCAGACGGAACCCATAATGTGTCTGCTCTGACTGCCCTACCGACTGGCTGTTCCCTCTCTCTTTTCTCTCTTCAGGCCTCTCTATTACTTGAGACTAAACAATATTGAAATTAGGCCAACTAGTAACCCTACAATGGTTTGTGTGTGAGTGTTTAAGTGAAAGGGAGGGTCACACTTCTCTCACTTTAAATCAAAAGCTGGAAATGATTAAGCTTAGTGAGGAAGGTATATCAAAAGCCGAATAGGCCAAAAGCCATGTCTCTTGAATCAAACAGTTAACCAAGTTGTGAATGCAAAGGAAAAGTTCTTAAAAGAAATTAAAAGTGCTACTCAAGGTAACACATGAATTATAAGAAAGCAGAACAGCCAGATTGTTGATATGGAGAAAGTTTTAGTGGTCTGGTTAGAACAAACCAGCCACAGCATTTCCTTAAGCCAAAACCTAATCCAGAGCAAGGCCCTAACTATTCAATTCTATGAAGGCTGAGAGAGGTGAGGAAGCTGCAGAAGACAAGTATGACACTAGCAGAGGTTGGTTCATGAGGTTTAAGGAAAGAAGCTATCTCCATAACATAAAAGTGCAAGGTGAAGCAGCAAGCATTAATGTAGTAGCTACAGCAAATTATCTAGATATCTACCTAAGATCATTGAGGAAGGTGGCTACACTAAACAACAGATCTTCAATGTAGATAAAACAACCTTCTATTGGAAGAAGATGCTATCTAGGACTTTCATACTAGAGAGAAGTCAAGGCCTGGCTTCAAAGCTTCAAAGGACAGGTTGACACTCTTGTCAGAGGCAAATGCGGCTGGTAACTTTATGTTGAAGCCAGTGCTCATTTATCATTTCAAAAATCCTAGGACTTTTAAGAATTATGCTAAAATCTGCTCTTATTTTGCCACATAAATGGAACAACAAAGCCTGGATGACAGCACATCTATTTATAGCATTATATACTGAATATTTTAAGCTCACTGTTTAGACCTATATATATATATATATTTTTTTTTTTTTTTTAAAAAAGGCTTTCAAAATACTACTACTCATTGACAATGCACCTGGTCACCCAAGAGTTCTGATGAGGATGTACAAAGAGATTAATGTTTTCATACCTGCTAACACAACATCCATTCTGTAGCCCATGGATCAAGGAGTAATTTTGACTTTCAAGCCTTGTAATTTAAGAAACTCATTTTATAATGCCATAGCTGCCATAGACAGTGATTCCTTTGATGGATCTGGGCAAAGTGAATGGAAAGCGTTCTGGAAAGGATTAACCATTCTAGAGGCAGAATAATCCCATTTAACTACTTTTTCTTCTGTTGCATATGCTTTTGAGGTCTTATCTGAACAATCCTTGCCCAGACAAATATCACAAAATGTTTTCCCTATGTTTTCTTCTAGTAGATTTATCTTTTTAGGTCTTGCATTTAGGTATTTAATCCATTTTGAGTTGCTTTTTGTAATGATGAGAGACAGAGGTCTAGTTTTACTTTTCTGTATGTGGTTATCCAGTTTTCCTGGCACCATTTGTTGAAGAGATTGTCCTTTCCTCAATATGTGTTCTCGGCACCTTTGTCAAAATTAGTTAGCTGTAAATGTGTGGATTTATTTCTGTATCCTCTATTCTGTTCCATTGGTCTCTGTGTCTATTTTTATGCCAGTACCATGCTGTTTTGGTTACTATGACATTGTAGTACATTTTGAAGTCAGAGAGTGTGATGGCTCCAGCTTTATTCTTTTTGCTCAAAATTGCTTTGGTTATTTGGAGCCTTTTCTGGTTTCATATGAATTTTAGGATTGACTTTTTTCTATTTCTGTGAAATATAATTTTGTGAAAAATATCATTGGTATTTTAAAAGGGATTGTATTGAATCTGTAGATCACTTTGAGTAGTATGGACATTTTAACAATAGTAATTCTTCCAGTCCATGAACATGAGACCTCTTTCCATTTATTTGTGTCCTCTTCAATTCCTATCATAAATGTTTTACAGTTTTTATTGTGGAGTGTTTTCACCTCCCTGATTAAATTTATTCCTGGATATCTTAATTTTTGTAGCTAGCATAAATGAGATTGCTTTCTTTATTTCTTTTTCAGAGAGTTCTCTATTGTTTTATAGAAATGCTACTGATTTTTGCATGTTGAATTTTGCATCCTGAAACATAAATTAATTAGTTGATGGTTCTAAAGGTTTTTTTTTGATAGAGTCTTTAGGTTTTTCTATATGTAAGTTCATATCATTTGCAGACAGACACAATTTGACTTCTTCTTTTTCAATTTGAATGACCTTTCTTTCTCTTGCCTAATTGTGCTTGCCAGGACCTCCATTACTGTTTTTTAATAAAAGTGCTGAAAGTGGGCATCTTTGTCTTGTTCCAGATCTTAGAGAAAGAGCTTTAAACTTTTCCTCCTTTAGTATGATTTAACTGTGGATTTGTCATATATGGCCTTTATTGTGTTGAGGTATGTTACTTCTATTTGTTGAGAGTTTTTATTATGATGTGATGTTGAATTTTATCAAAAGCTTTTTCTACATCTATTTAAATGATTATATGGTTTTTGTCCTTGATTCTACAATGTTTATTGATTTAGGTATGCTGAACCATCCTTGAGTCCATGGAATAAATCCCACATAATCATGATAAGTGATCTTTTTAATGAACTGTTGAATTCAGCTTGCTACTATTTTGTTAACTTTTTTTTTTTTTTGCATCTATGTTCATCGAGGAGATTGGCCTATGGTTTCCTTTTTTGGTTATGTTCTTGTCTAGTGTTGGTATCTGGGTAATGCTGGCTTTATACAATTAATTTACCTCCTTTTCAATTTTTTGGAATAATTTGAAAGCATTGATGTTCATTTTTTAAAAATGTTTGGTAGAATTCAGCAGTGAAGCCATTTGATCCTGGGCTTTTCTTTCATGGGAGATGCTTTATTATTGATTTAATCTTGTTATTTTTTATTGTTCTGCTCTGTTTTCTGTTTCTTCATAATTCAATTTTGGTAGTATATGTACCTAGAAACTTATCCATTTCTTCTAGATTTAGCTTTTTATGAAAGTCACTTATGATCCTTTGTATTTCTAGGATCACTTCTAATGTCTCTTTTTTCACTGCTGACTTTATGTATTTGGCTTTTATCTTTATTTCATAGTTAGTCTGGCTAAAGATTGGTTGATTTTATTTATCTTTTCAAAAGAACAATTATTGGTTATATTGATCTTTTTAATTTTTTTCTCTATTTTGTTTATTGCTGCTCTGATCCTTATTATTTCTTTCCTTCTACTAATTTTGGCTTTGGTTTGTTCTTGTATTTCTAGTTTCTTGAGGTACAATATTAGGTTATTTATTTGAGATTTTTCTACTTTGTTCATATAGATGTTAATTGCTATATACTTCCCTCTTAGAATTTTTTTTGCTGTATCCCATATGTTTTGGTATATTGTATTTCCATTTTCATTTGTATTAAATTATTTATTAATTTCCTTTTTAATTTCTTTATTGACCCATTGGTCTTTCTGGAGCTGGTTTAGTTTCTATATATTTGTATGGTTTCCAAAATTTCTCCTGTTACTGATTTCTAATTTTATTCCATTGTGGTCTGAAAAGTTACTTGACATAATTTTGATTTAAAAAAAAGTTTTCTTGTGGCCTAACATACGATCTATCCTGGAGAAGATTTCATGTGCGGTTGAGAAGAATGTTTATTCTGTAGCGGTTGGGTGGAATGTTCCATAATGACTGTTAGGTACATTGGGTTTACAGTGCAGTTTAAATATGATGTTTCTTTGTTGATTTTCTGTCTGAATGATCTGTCCATTGCTGAAAGTGGGGTGTTGTAGTCCTCTACTATCATTGTATTGAGGTCTCTCCCTCCCTTTAGGTCTAATAATATTTGCTTTACATATTTGGGTGCTCAACTGCTAGTTGCACGTATATTTACAATTGTCATATGTACTCCTACTGCTCTCTTTTGGCTTCTCTTTGCAGTCAAGATTATTATTGATAGGTAAAGACTTACTCCTGCTGTTTTGTTAATTGTTTTCTGGTTGTTTTATTTATCTTTTGTCCCTTGCTTCCTCTTTTATGGCTACATTTATGTTTGGGTGATTTTCTGTAGTAATTAAGTTTTATTTCTTTCTCTGTCATTTGTGTATCTGCAGTAATATTTTTCTTTGCAGTTATTATGGGGCTTACATAAAAAATTGTATAGTTATAATAGACTATTTTAAACTGATAATAAGATAACTTTGGTTGCATACAAATATTCTAGACTTTTACTCTCCTTCTAAAATTTTTAATTTTGCTGCTTAATTTACACCTCTTTATATTGTGTGTTCCCTAACTACTTATTGTAGCTTGACTTATCATTGACCATGTTGACTTTTTAACTCCACGGTAGAGATATGAAAGATTATGTACCAACATTATGGTAATGAAGTATTTTGAATGTGATAATAGATTTACCTTTACCAGTGAGATTAGACTTTCGTATGTTTTATGATAGTAATTATCATCCTTTTGCTTCCAATTGGAATACTTCCTTAAGCATTTTTTGTAACGCTGGTCTAGTGGTGATGAATTCCCTCAGCTTTTGCTTGTCTGAGAAAAAATGTATTTCTCCTTCATTTCTGAAGATAGCTTTGCTGAGTATACTATTATACAGGACATTTTAATGACAGTTTGAATATATTATCTCATTTTGTTCTGGCTTGTAAGGTTTCTTTTGAGAAATCTGCTCATAGTCTAATAGAAATTCTTATGTATGTGACTTGATATTTTTCTCAAAAAGCCCCCAAATTCAAAAACTTTTTTGTTTTAAGAATGTCATAAATGACTAAGCTAGAAAGAGAGAGGAAAGTAAAGTTGGAGAAATGCAGGACAATCAGTAGATGGAGAACAGAAACAAAAGTCTACATAAAAAATACAGTTGAGATGGTGTACGGCTACCATAATGTAAGGTTAAGGGAATCCTCTCTTTCTTTTTCAGTGACTCAGAGACTGGTCACTGCTTGATAAAATTTTTTTCTAGAGAATTCACTAGTATTAGAAGAGAACACAGAAACCAGGGCTACCTTTTAAACTCATTGTTTCAGATATAAGGTGAGAAGTGGTGTGTTGAGGCAGAGAAGCTGGAATTTGAGCTTTGGTTAGGAAAATAAAGAGACCATAGGAAGAGCTGCAGTGAGGAAAAATTAATTATGTGACTTCTTCTCACACTTACATACATGCAAAATAAGTTTACATAATAATTATTGAGTCATACTCTTTTTTTTTTTTTTTTTTGAGACAGAGTTTCACTCTTATCACCTAAGCTGGAGGGCAAAGGCATGATCTCGGTTCACTGCAACCTCCACCTCCTTTATTCAAGCAATGCTCCTACCTCAGCTTCCGGAGTAGCTGGGATTGTAGACATGTGCCACCACGCCCCTTTTTTTGTATTTTTAGTTGAGATGGGGTTTCACCATGTTGGCCAAGCTGGCCTTGAACTCCTGACCTCAGGTGATCCACCCGCTTCGGCCTCCCAAAATGCTGGGATTACAGGCGTGGGCTGACTGCACCCAGCTGAGTCATACTCTTTAAGGAATATGTGTGTCAAAGATAGCCTTGAAAGAGAAAAGAAGTGAAGAAGATGTCTCAGAAGCTCTAAATGGAATGTCAGGTGTGGACAAAAAGAGTTTGGGATAACAGGGAAAGGGTTTAGAGCAGAGCAGGAGGGAAGAACACAATGGGACTGGTGCTATTACAGGTGCTAATCAATGCCCTGGAACTGCTGTGACTGATCTAATGGGGACACAGGCAGGAAAGACACAGTCCCTCTTCTCCAAAGTCTCCCAACCTAGTGATGAGCACTGACAAGTAAATAGTGACAACTCTACAGACTTGTAAGTGCTAAGGTGGGAACCCATGGTGTGCACTGGGAGCACAGACGAGGAATCCCTTGCCTAGTGCTAAGGGAAGGGGGTCAGAAGAGGCCTCCCCAGGAAAGGTGACATCCAAACCAAGTCCTGACATAGAGTGGGGGCTAGGCCAGCAAAGACATGTGTGGAAATGCATTTCAGGCCTGTGGAAAGTTTGTGAGATGAGAGACCATGACTCATTCATGGAACCGCAGGTAGGTATTATGGCTGGGATAGAATAATTTTTCTGAAATGTGGTCTTTTCTCAGTGGTAGGGAGGAAGGGGAAAGGGAGAGATGCACAGTGTCTCTCTCAGAACTTAAACATTTTAATAAGGCAATTAATGTACATGTATATATACTACAAATCATTTGGATGATTTACATATATTCAAGAGCTATAACAGTAAAGAAAATGTAAGACAATACCAAATTCAGCATTTGGTTTTCCTTTTAAAAGGATATATTTAAATACTGATGAGAGATGCACTAGAATTGTAGGCAGGACTTTTATTTTATTTATTTATTTATTTTTTCAGTTATTGCTTACCTGCAAAGTTCCTAGTCCTAACAGTAGTTCAGGAATCCACAAATTTCTGAAGTGTGAGCTAGCACCCCAATTCATCTGACCATAGGAAAGGCTTTACTGGACTGGTACAATTCAAGGGAGATTCTTGCACTGTCCTTGAGTTTCAGTAAGTGCCTTTCCTTTCTGAGATACTGGAGAATTAGAACTGTGAAGAAAGTCTTCCAGTGTACAAAACAGAAGCACAAAAAGAGCCATTGACCTTAATGGGACATTTGAGGAGGTTGTACAATTAAAAGAGGGTTGGGGTGCTAATGGGGCTTGAGGTGCTAAATAGAGGGTAGATTCTTTTCTTACCCATAAATTGTACTTGGCTTCCACATCATCCGGAAGAAATTTCATCTGTTACTTTCACTTGGTCTTCACTCTTATTTTAAAAAACCCTTCTCTTCAGAGCAGAGCAAGTATCTGGTGAATTATCACTGTGACTAAACAAATTGTCTTTTGCCCAGTAAATTTTAAATATGTATATTACCCACCATGGAATTTATTAGGCCAGCTAAAACTTGAGTAGGAGATGTAACTAATTTTAATGGATTTCATTTTGATGTAGATAAGCACTAAAATTTAGAAAAGCATGAGGCAATTAGCAACTTAAGACCTTGCTAATAAAATGCTATTTTACTTTCTGACAGAGAGTGCAATAGACAGAGATCAATTCTAAGAGTAAATTGGTTGAATATTAGTGCAGAGCCCTGTGATGCCATCAAAACGTATTAGGCATATTTACTATATCATGGGAAAGTCCTCAATAATAGCACATACCTCCCTGATGGAAAAAGTGGCCATTTATTTTTAAAACTTTTATTTATCTCAGCTCAAATGTTTAGGTATGTTTCTCCCCCAGTTAGAATATTAGAATAGGGACTGTATTGTTTATAACTAACTGTATCACTAGCATTTAGAACACTATCTGGTCTCTAATAGGCTCTCCATAAATATTTTCAGAATAAATTAGAATCATCTGCACACCTACTTTGACATACACTGTCTGGTGCTTTCAGATCTGCCGCACTCGATTTTTGTCAGAGCTAGTCAGATGTCCCATTGGTCCATGTGGAAGCTGAGGCTCAGAGAGGCTAACTATCCAAGGACAAATAGCTAGCAAGTGTCAGATGTGGGATTCAGCCCAAGCCTTCTTACTTCACTCTCAAGAATGTTTTCTTGTTTACCTTGGATTTAAGGAACAATTCTGGTTCTTTGCTGGGAGGACTGGGCCCTGGCTGCTAGAAAGCTTTTTGAATTCTTTCTTCCTTCTGCTAGTATCTTTTCCCCAAAAGACCCCTGATATGAACTAGATAAGTTACTACTGGATTTCCTTCCAGGTTTCAATGTTTAGTGATATACCAAGACATCATGCCACCTCAAAACACTTCTAACCCAAGAGCACCTTTAGTGGTACCTGTGAGGGCCCCTCAGGACTCTGGCTCATAAATGGGCTCTCAGGCTTCAGGGCCCTCATTTGGCCACTCAGGGCTCTTCCCTCATAAACATGCTTCCTTGTGTCACATGGACAGACAGAAAGTACTGTCCTGATGAATCATTTTTGGCTCTGAAGCCACTTCTCACTCAGGGGGCAAGAGAGGGATGTGATAGAGTCTTTGCCTGAATTCTTGAAGGGAGAGGCTTGGCCTGGTTACACATATTTCTTTTGTTAGAAAATCCTGATTAAAATAGACATCTTTTACTTGACCCAGCAGATCTGTAGTTGTTTATTTTCTCTCTATTATAACCAAAATTTAGTTTTTCCCCAACCTTTGGACTTGACCATGAAGATGATAACCATTTTTAGATATTTATATAATATTTATAATATATTTTATGTAATGTTTATATTATATACATTTTATAAATATAAAATTTCTCGCTTTCTTCATAACAAGATCTGGGGCAAACAATTTCAGGTAGGTTAAACAAATGGTATTTTTAAAAGTTGTAGGGGACACTTTACGGGTAGAGGCCTTGCACCCGTGTCTCCCTCCTTAATTAGCTGGTTAGACTGCAGACTCACTCTCTGAGTGAGAGGGTCTTGGTTTGTATATTTGGGGGCACCGTGTGTGTGTGTGTGTGTGTGTGTGTATGCCCGTGTGTATTTGTACACAAGTTAAAAAATAAGAATCCTAACACACAAGGAGTTTTATTGTTTACACAAAGATGTTGGTAGTTTCGGGGAAATTTCTAGGAAGGGGACTTTCCATCCGGATGGCATTTTCCAGTAGCAGAAAGAGAAGAGAACGATGTGACTCTTAGTGCAAGCACTGTGCTGGGAACTCCATGTACGCTATGAGTTCAATTTGTACTTAAAAATAAGTTTTACTGAGTACCTTCTAAAAGTAAGTTACTGTGCAAAAAAGCTGGGAAAACAAAGATGAATAAAGTACATTCCTTTACGCCAAGGAATTTACAATCTGGAAGGTGAGGCAGGTGAACAACTGGTGATTATAATTGGGTGTAATAAGGGTTATGCAAGAAGTCTGTACCGACTTATTATGCAGGAGGACTTAGGAGAGGCACCCATATTTTGTCTTAGCCAGACAAGGCTTGATAAATACATATGTGGAGGGGTTTTAGGGAAGACTTCCCCAAGGAGGTGACATTCACCTTGAGTCTTCAAACGCCAGTCCAGAAGCATAGGCACAGCTTCACTGCAGGCAAAGGGTAAAACACACAAAGCTCCCAGAGGCAGAGCTGGACAAGTTCAAGGCCCCTGCTCAAATACCTATGACCGGGAGGCAGGGCCGTTTTGAAATGTTCAGATTCATTTTGATGGCTGTGGTTAATGGGTCAAGGATTTAAAGTGGGGGAAAAATAGAATTAGTTTTGCATTGATAAATATAAATCTGTCAGCATTTTCAATATAGACATATGATTATTTTTGTTTGCTTTTTTTTGGACGTTTTGCTTCTTCAGAATGAGAAGAAATAAGGAACAGGGACTTTGCTATAAACAGACATTCACAGGACCACCTGATTATTATGCTGGTCTAATTCTCTTCCCAAGCAACATTTTATGAAAAAGCTAGTGTATTATGAAATTAACTGACTTAAGTTCATTGTCTTACAATATGATTTATGGATTATGGAGAAAATGACACTGGAGGCTGGAAACCTAGCATGAGGTTATTTGAGCAATCCAATGAGTGGAAATGCTACTAGGAGATAGAATTGAAAAGATTGGGAAGCAGGGGTTGAAGAGACACAGGCCTCAAGGATATCTTGTGAATTTCTGGCTTGGGCAACTAGGAGGACAATGATAAAACTATTAATAGTGAACATTTATTGAGCACCAACTATGCACCAGGTACTGTTCTATATCGCCTCACATATCTGAGCTCATTTCATACTTCCAATAATGCATGACGTAAGTACTACTCTTTTCACATTTCGCACATGAGGAAGTGGAAACAGAAAGGATAAGGAGCTTGCCCAAGGTTACACAATTAGTAAGAAATAGATTTGGGAGTCGTCAGTTCATAAAGGTCTTGCAGCCGAAAACAATGGATAGAATTACTTAGGAGGTATCTGTTGGGTGAGGAAAGGGCCAAGGGCGAAACTCTGGGAAATTCCAGTATTTCAGGAATCAGCAGAGGAAGAGTCGTATATTTCAATATGTCAGGAGTCAGCCTGTGAAAGAGGATTGAGTTGGACCAGTGCAAGAGGCTGGAGGCCCCGGAAGACAATGGCGTGATAGACACCAAGGGCCTCCAGGGCGGGACTGCCGCCTGCTTATTCTGGATGAGGAAATGGAACCTGGGGAATGGCAGAGCTGAGATTTGCTGGAAGTCCTGAGATTTGCTGGAAGGCTTGTGTTCTTCTCATGGCTCCATAACCCCTTTGGGATTAAGGCATCATTTGTAGGACAAGCTTGTAGTTTTTATTTTTATTTTTATTTTTTGACTCGATAATCTGGATTGATGAAGAATGAGGGAGTGGGACTTGGTTATGAATTAAAAATCATATGGTCTCCTTCTTAGAATGCTGGTTGTAAATTTAATTTCTCTAAGAAATCGTTTATTGGAGCATTTAATGAGTAAGAAAATTACTTGCTTTAAATTATAGCTCTTCTTTTCTCTTTAGTAAGAATTAGCTAAAAAGTATCTAGGAGGAGAAGCAGAAAACCCCAATTATCCTCCGAAAATTCATTCTTATAGTGAACCTTCAGGAAGTTTGTTGGAAACCCTTATTATTTACAATAATTGTTAAGATAAGCTTATTGAATATTCTTCCCAGATTAAAATTCAGCAAACCTCATCAGTTCTCAAAGATCTCTGCCTTCCTCAAGCCACTAGGTAGCCAATAATTTCCATTCCTTTTATTGAATTGTATCAGCTTCAGAAGATGCTATATAATCCTATTGGTTTTTGTCCTTACAATAACACTGCTGGGATCCATCCTGAGGGTCCTTCAGGGTCTTTAATCCCTAATGTCTGGCCACTCTTTCTTCTTAGTCTGAGCTTTATATATCATTTTCACATATACCACACATACCATACATGTCCCATTTGTTCAAATCCTACATTTAAAAGTCTCTTGCAAAAGCCAGCTTGGGCCAGGCATGGTGGCTCATACCTGTAATCCCAGCACTTTGGGAGGCTGAGGCGGGCAGGTCTCTTGAGGTCAGGAGTTCGAGACCTGACCAGCCTGGTCGACATGGTGAAACCCTGTCTCTACTAAAAATACAAAAATTAGCTGGGCGTGGTGGTGTGCACCTGTAATTCCAGCTACTTGGGAGGCTGAGTCATGAGAATTGCTTGAACCCTGGAGGTGGAGGCTACAGTGAACCAAGATCATGCCATTGTACTCTAACCTGGGTGACAGAGTGAGATTCTGTCAAAAAAAACCCACAAAAAACAAAAAACTATCTCAAATACTTGAGTCCTTTATGAAGTTTAGCACTTGGCTTATTTTTTGAAGGAATACTACCTTTCTTCCTGAATTTATCTTTTCATCCCTCCTCCTCCAACTTTCTCTGGCAGTGCTTTTTGCTGCTGGACTCCCAATTTAGTCATCATAAAATCATTGTTGTCATAAAACCTGCTTGAATAGCCCTGAGCATAACTTGTCAATTTTTATTTATTTCTTTGTTTACTTGTTTGACTGTCTCTTCCACTACCTTAAATATCTAAGGAGATAGGAATTGTGTATTTTTTTATTTACCATTGTAAATCCTATTTGATTTTAACTCCAGCGTTCTTTTTCCCACAATATACAGGTAGCAGAGGCAGAGAGGGGAGGTATGTCCCTGATGCAAGGACCCTGGAAAAGAGATGAGAAAGTTAGGAAATTTACCCACTCCTAAAGCTAACCAGAAAACTCCATGCTAGGTAGCTGGTGTAAGGGCTGGATCTGTAGGGGAGATGAGCTGGGAGCCAGACGATGAAGTGTTGAGATGGAGGATAAAGGAAAGTCTAAGCCAAGACAGGAGCTGGAGCTAGCTCTGACACACATGGGAAGCTGGCAGGATGGGGTCAGGGGTCAGAGAGCGATCAGGGTAGAGTTGGCTTAGGATAAATTTTGCTAAGTCAGGGTATCTGAGGACAGATCTCTTTTTATTAACCATTCTGCATGCTCTTGTCCCCCAAAGGCCTGTGCCTCCTTGCACATTCATTTCACAGAAAGATGCCACTAGGAAAATTTGAACTGAATAGGAAAAAAACTATCTGGTGAAATGAAAATTATCAGAACCTTAAATGAAACTGTGGCTTATCATTCCTTTCAACAGTCCAAAAGGGAAAATCCAGCATGAAGGCAAACGGATACTAGGGATTACCAAAAGTAGATTACAAAATGTGCAGTCAAAATTAAGTGGAAACCTTCAGAGATTGTTGAAAGGGAAAGTGTCCAAGAAGAATGGGAAGTTAAAACTGAAAACAAAAGTATAACTATAAGCAATCCAATCAAAAGCAATTTTGATGAAGAAGAAAAATGATAACTAGAGATCGGTATAACTACAGGGAGAAGTTTTATTAGAGTTTCTTTTTTTAAAAAAAAAAAAAAACCTACATACATAAATAATGTAAGGAGGGGAATATAATCAAGTTCAGATGTAAACATGGCTTTAATTTATCTGTGAAAAACTAGCTCTGTGACAAAATAAGAGAGAGGAAAAGCTAGTTCCTAGAATGAGTTGAAGATTGCAAAAATACTTAAGCTATGGGAGATGGGTAAACAATAAAAGATTCTTTCAAAGCTATATTCTCAATGAAGATGAGCAGCAGGAGCCTGCCTTTTCAGTTTTGATGTAACTTCTTAATAATATAAAAACATAAGGCCTAGAAAGAAAATTTCTTCCTGTATATTCTATAATAACTCAGATTTATTAGTTAATAACTTTATACGCCACAATAAGCTTTTATATGCACTATTTTATTTAATAATATTTGACTATTTTCTCCTAACACATTTTCATAAATTAGAAAATCAACATTCTTCATTCTCTACCTTCTTACTTAAGACATTTTAGTGTGTTGCTTTATCTCTACACAATCTTTAGTGCTTTGCTTTACATCTACAACTCAAAAGAAAATTTCTGTAACAAATGTAGTCCCTGGCTGGGTGCAGTGATTCAAGCCTATAATCCCAGCATTTTTGGGAGGCTGAGGCGGGTGGATCACCTGAGGTCAGGAGTTGGAGACCAGCCTGGCCAACATGACAAAACCCTGTCTCCACTAAAAATACAAAAATTAGCCAGACATGGTTGCCTGCACCTGTAATCCCAGCTACTCGGGAGGCTAAGGCAGGATAATCCCTTGAATCTGGGAGGCAGAGGTTGCAGTGAACCAAGAACGCACCACTGCACTCCGGCTTGGGCAACAGAGCAAGACTCCATCTCAAAAAACAAACAAACAAACAAACAAAACCAAATGTAGTCCCTAATAAAGAAACAATGATAGGAAATTAAAGAGAAAATGACTTTTTTTCTCAGATCATTTCTTTTTCTTTTTAAGATATTTACAAATTATTTTCTCCACTGCCCACTTTATAGCTCACGTCTGGCACTTTCAGCTGGAATTAGGAAGAGCTCATGTGCTCAGCCCCAAAACCACATCTACATTCCGACTGCCTGATTCTTCCTCTTTCAGACCTCTCTGTACAATGTCTGTTGTGTTTCAGCTTTTTGATTCTTCAAATTAGCATCTCTGCCATAAACTAGATTTTGATATTGTTTCACCCCAGTCAACATTCAGTAATAGAACTTACATGAAAGAGTTCTTCCTCTGTCCTTTGCACATTTTCTTTTATGTTCTGCATTTGATGATACTTTGCTCTTTCCTTTTCTTCTGAATCCTTGATTTGAAAAAAACTTTGCATAGCTCTCTGTATATCTTACTAACTAAACTTTTCCAATTGATATGACTGTCTCCATCATGTGACCTACAGCCTCAACGAGACACTTTCCTTTAGGCATCTTGAGATAAGTGGCACATGATATTTTCTCATTTTGTAGTGGGGAAAGGCAGAGAGAGGCTAAGTACCTTGACTATCTGAGTGAGGAGTTGATCTCCAAGGAGCTCTTTAATGAGTAGATATTAGTTTCTATTGAGTTGGATGATCTATATTTGGACCATGTCATTATTAATAGTTTTACTTTCCTGAAAATTAGGTGTTCTCATAATTTGGAGTTCTGGCTAAATTAAAGATTGTCATTTTCCCTAGTTATGTTCTATTCTTCCGATACGTTATTTTTGCTCCCACCTCTGTGTTAGTGGATGGTGGCTTTTCCAAAGGTGGTCGCTGTTTTCAGATTCTGTGTTCCCTAGAAGGGAACAAAGCCCTTGAAAAATCACTGAGAATTTATTACTTATTGATTATTTCTTTCATTTTGTATCTAGGGTTTTGAACTGATATCATATCACTTTCAATTTAAAGAAATAAAGTGAGTATAGATTAGATTAAAAATGAAAAGCATAATTAGAATTAGGATGTCCTAGATGTTTTCTGGTCATCCACTGAGAGCAGAAAAAAATAAATATGTAGATCTACACATATAGGAAAAGATGCTAACCAGTCAAAGAAGAGAGGTGGGCATTTGGTTGAGTTTCTTTGCATGTTGAAAACAGGTGCTCTTTGCCCCATTTTGTTGAATCCAAGTCACAACAAAGTGGTAGAATGTTCCTTGAAAGGGGAGGAGTATGGGAGAGAATTGGGAAAAATGAAGCCACTGGTACAGAGACCTGGTCATTAGTCCAAAAAGATAGTTTCTTCCAGATAATGTACAAAAATAGAATGGATGTGGGGGGAGAAAGAACAGCCAGAAAGAAACAAGGCTGTGCAAATGCTTTATCTAGAAAATGTTAGCCCTCCCAGGCTAATCTTGAAACTGTTTGGAAAAAATCCTTTAAACAAGCTACTTTGCAGTTCATGAGATCCTTTCCACTTTGTTGCAAGATTATGTGCTTTACATGCACATTAGCAGTTTTGAGATGGTCTAAATCATGCTTCATTGCTTCTCTCACACTCCAGGAAGGAGGGAGGTTGAGAATGAGGCCAGGGCTCCAGGCCTGATCCTTTCTCTTCTTCCTCCTCCTTCTTCTTCCTCTCCTCCTCTTCCTTCTTTAAAAGTAAGTCTTCAGTACTGCTTCCCTTAAAGTCTTGCAATAGCCTTATCTTGAGCTAGAAGCACACACACTGCATATTCCTTCATTTGATCCCATTTTTCTTTTTCCCATGTTTCTCTAAAATAAATCAACATAATAAAGTAATAATTTGGAGTTCTGGCTGAATTAAAGATTGACACACAATGTCATTACTCTTCATTCTTTGCTTTTGCAAGTCACGTTTAAGAAAGAAACATATTTCAATGCCCTTTTGACTGCCCTTGATAAAATCTGTACTTAGGGAAACAGCAGTAATCAACAAATGCTAAACAATACTAACACGACGTATGCAGAAGTTTTTAAGCTTCACAGAAAAAAAATTTAAGACATGAATTTCCAGGAAAATTATTCTTGTAACTATCCCAGTTTTTTTTTCCATCAAAGAACAAATGGAAAAAAGTGCAAAAGCCAAATCAAACAAAATCCTTAGTGTGAAATATATTTTGGAGCATGTGGAATTAAATTTGCATTTTCAAATAAATCCAAACACCCATTTAAAAAGTCATCTAACTTTTGTCCTATGAAGACAACCAGTAAAATATACTCTTTCCCTTTTCCCAGCATACTCATGTTTGGGAAAACATGATTATCTGAAGAGAAATTTACTTTTAGTAAATTAGAGTTTGAGGGGGGAGTATGGAAAGAATAATTACAAATTGTCCTTTTATTCAATCTCTTCTCTTGGAAACAAGAAAGAGAAGAGATGTTGAAAGCCACAGAACTTTTCTAAAATGCTGTAGGGATTTTTTTTTCTGTAAATATCCGAGTCCAAAAGGAGATTTGCAAAATGTGGAGGAGGAGATTTGAACTCATGCAATCATTTCCTAATACAAATAAAAATCTGAAACTTTTAATGGCGACATAGTCCACACCATGAATGGTCAAAATCACTGGAGCTTATGTACAGGAAGGGGTTCCTCAGGGAACTGTGGCAAATTTTAGCATCTTCCTTTCCTTTTAGGGACTGGACACTCATCCTTAGGACTTGAGAATCATATGTGAAAATTATATAGACTTCCCACAGTCTACTGGCACATTACAGAGATACTGGAAATATTAACCACACACGTTGTCTACATCCTCTCTTTCTCCTCATCATAAGCCACCTGTGTTCTCACTGACACTGCAAATCCAGTAACCAAAACATCCTGTTAAAATTCTCTGGCCCTTCTTATCCATGTTCTGTCCTTTGCCACAGCTCCTAAATCCTCTTACCTTTGAAAATCTTTCCTGCTACCCTTTAAAACCTCCATTCAGCGTCTTTCTCAAGTTGCTTTGTACCTAATTTCCTCATAGCTGCCTTGTAGGAACCTCAGCTTCCTCACCCCAATCATTGTTCTCTTTTCTCCACTGGTATTACTTTTCCTCCAAGGGTATCTATTGATCCTCCATCAGTCTATTGACTTGTGAATATAAAATCCATGCTACCTTCACATTGGAACACATAATGTACCTAGAATTCCTTTTGACACCTAGCGGTGGCTCGATAAACATGGATGCACATCACACTAGAGAAATGGAGTAAAGAGAGTTTTCTGAATCCAGATTTCTTACATGAAAATGAATTTCAAATGAATCAATTTCTCACTATTATTTTAGGATAGCTCTCTGAATTTTAGTAGGACACCAAAGACCATTTATTATACAAAAGTTGAGAATGATTGAAGTTATTTTGCTTAATTTTTTTGCCGCTAAATTTGATGTGCCAAAGAAACTTCTAAAAAACAAAAAAGAAATGCATAATATTCCCAGCTACTCAAGAGGCTGAGGTGGAAGGATTGCTTGAGCCCAGGAGGTCCAGGTTGCAGTGAGCCGTGATCGCACTCCAGCCTGGGTGACAGAGCGAGAAATTGTCTAAAAAGGAAGGAAGGAAGGAAGGAAGGAAGGAAGGAAGGAAGGAAGGAAGGAAGGAAGGAAGGAACGAACAAGGAAGGAAGGAAGGAAGGAAGGAGAAAGAGAAAGAAAGAAAGAAAGAGAGAGAGAGGGAGGGAGGGAGGAAGGAAGGAAGGAGAAAGAAAGAAAGAGAAGGAAAGAAAGAAAGAAAGAAAGAAAGAAAGAAAGAAAGAAAGAAAGAAAGAAAGAAAGAAAGAAAGAAAGAAAGAGAAAGAAAGAGAAAGAGAAAGAAAGAAAGAAAGAGAAAGGGAGGGAGGGAGGAAGGAAGGAAGGAGAAAGAAAGAAAGAAGGAAAGAAAGAAAGAAAAAGAAAGAAAAGAAAGAAAGAAAGAAAGAAAGAGAGAGAGAAACCATGAAGGTAGCTGCCATATTTCTGGAGGTACCTGCTCTCCAGAATTAGTTCCTTTTACCATCTCATTCAGACACATGGAAAGCTTGTTTAAAATGACTCCACAAATTAGACTTAATGAAGTGACTTGACTCAACTCCCCTCACCCTCCAGTGGTCTTTCCCTGCATCAGAGTCCCTTTAGTTTCAGATGTCACTCATGACATAGAATGAACACTTAAAAGATGAGGAGGCAGCCACTGGCTGTCACATTTTTCTGAGATGTATGAAATATTCTAATATTAATAATAATTATTATTAACAAATACTAATATCCTAATATAATTATTAATCATGAATTATTCATACGTAATCATATCATTATTGTCTCTTAGTCAAATTTGTAGGTTCAGATATGTGCATGCATGTGTGTCAGTGGCACTCAGAGAGGAGATTTAAATAGAGAGTGGGAATGGAGATAAAAGATAACTACTGCAACACTGGAGCAAGAAGCCAAGGGGAGGTATCCATTAAAAACTTTTTGGGATGTGAACTCTTTGTTTTTCTAGATTCTGGATGCCAGAACATCTGGTTTTTTTTGAGATGCATCTGTAGGAGTGTTTCAGTGTGGAATATTTGAAAGTCATCTTGAAAGTAAAGGTCAGAGACAGGAATTGAAACGGGGTTAATTCTTAAAGAAGAAGGTATAAGATATTGCAGTTGATGGAACTGTGGTGAGCGTGTTCCCCAAGAGTGGTGAGCGTGCCTGTGTGGGTATATAAGATACACGTATGAACGATTTTATTTTATTTTATTTTATTTTATTTTTTTATTTAGATGCAGTTTCACTCTTGTTGCCCAGGCTGGAAGTGCAGTGGCACAGTCTCAGCTCACCACAACCTCCGCCTCCCGGGTTCAATGATTCTCCTGCCTCGACCTCCTGAGTAGCTGGGATTACAGGCAAGCGCCACCACGCTTGGCTAATTTTGTATTTTTAGTAGCGATGGGGTTTCTCCATGTTGGTCAGGGTGGTCTCGAACTCCTGACCTCAGGTGATCCACCTGCCTGAGCCTTGAGATTACAGGTGTGAGCCACCGTGCCCAGCCAAACATTTTTATTTTTAATAGCTTAATGAATGTATAATGATTAAATGTTTAGCATGTATTAAACTATGATTTCATGTAGATTTTTTAACCATACCAACCATGATTTCATACAGATTATTTAACCATACCAACCACAATTTCATGTACATTATTGCTTAAGATAGTAATGATATAAAATTTTCTTAAAATTATTCATGTAATAGAAACAAGTTAGTTAAAAGGAAAATATTAAGTAAAAATATACAGGTGGCACCCAAATATGGTAAAAATTGTGAAGCAGTTTAATGAATGACTGAGCTTTGGGAAATGCCAGGTTAGAGAATTGGAAATACTCTTTTAAATAAGCACTTGCTATCTATTATTATCCTATGGATGAGTGTCCAGGAAATAGAGACGCATATGTTGTATGTTTTTAAAATGTACGGAATGAATTTACATTGACCATCATATTTCCTGTGCTAAATAAACCATTATTTTTTGGACTATAGGGAGAAACTATGTTTGCTCATAGCTCCTGGAGATGTGTCATGTGTCACAGGCCTAATAACTATAGTACATGATTTTTCACAAAAGTGCTACGTAAAGTAGAAATGTACAATAGTCACCAACCCAAGACTGAACCAGGTCTAGTGCTGTGGATAGCTTCACTTTGCCTAGGATAAAATACTTCCTCATTCTTTGTGTGATTTTCAAGCAACTTAACGACTGTTAGCTTTGCTGAGCTAAATGCAACATCTTGTACCAAATTTATTGGCTTGGCAAAGCTACAAATTTTATTACGCAAAAGTTGAGAAAGGAAAGCTGGAGAGTGCTAAAAACAGTACACTTTGCTACTGTGTAGTATCTGTATTGGGGGCTCAGCATGTTTTATTTATAGATATCTATTAATACAGAGATACAGAAAGAAATACATAAAAAATAGTTTTATCAAATAATTTCCAGCATTCAAGTGTAGCCTCAAAAGCGAGAATAGGCCAGGAGTGGTGGCTCACGCCTGTAATCCCAGCACTGTGGGAAGCCAAGGTAAGAGGACTGCTTGAGGTCAGGATTTCAAGACCAGCCTAGGCAACATAGTGAGATCCCTACCTCTACAAAAAAAAAAAAAAAAAAATTAAAACTTATCTGGGCATGGTGGCTTGAGCCTGTTGCCCCAGCTACTCGGGAAGCTGAAGTGGGAGTGTCACTTGAGCCCAGGAGGTTGAGGCTGCAGTAAGCTGTAACTGCATCACTGCCCTCCAGCCTCGGAGACAGAGTGAGACACTGTAAAAATAGAAAAAATAAATAATAATAATAACAAAGGCAAGAACAACCACAGCAAACTTTCTGTTGAGGAAAAAAATCCTCCTCTTTACATCTCTCCCTTCCTTCCCTCCCCTCTCTGAGAATGACTGTGGTTGAAAGGAGCGTTTTCCCCCTGCAGTCCTCTGAGGGGTGGGGTGGGGCTATGAAGGTATCCTCCATATTCACTCCTTTGTCCAGCTGGGGTTTTTTTTTTTTTTTTTTTTTTTTGAGACGGAGTCTCGCTCTGTCGCCCAGGCTGGAGTGCAGTGGCGGATCTCGGCTCACTGCAAGCTCCGCCTCCCGGGTTCACGCCATTCTCCTGCCCCAGCCTCCCAAGTAGCTGGTACTACAGACGCCCGCCACCACGCCAAGCTAATTTTTTGTATTTTTAGTAGAGATGGGGTTTCACCGTGTTAGCCAGGATGGTCTCGATCTCCTGACCTTGTGATCCGCCCACCTTGGCCTCCCAAAGTGCTGGGATTACAGGCGTGAGCCACCGCGCCCGGCCTGTCCAGCTCTTTTAACCTCTCCTTCTTCTCCCCACATCTCTATCTAGCAGTGCCTTAAGTGGAGGAGGGGTGGAGGCATTGAGCTTGTAAAACTGGTTTGTTGGGGTTCTCCTTCCCCACTTACTTCTTGATTCTTGGGCAAATGTCTTGCTGGGAGGCTGCCTGGCAATGCCCTAGCTGCCTTCTGTAGGCTCGAATGGGGCTTCCCTCTGCCCCTACAGGAGGAAAAGGGAGCCGCTGCCAGAAGGAGAACTGGAGAGATGGACAGAGAAGGCAGGTGCCATCCCCTCACCCCTGACACACAAAGAAAAAGACATAGAAATACCCTCTCTCTCTCTCTCTTTCTCTGACACACACACACACACACATACACATACACGCACGCAGGCACACATCTTGGAAATTCAGGATTCAAAGAGACAGGGGCAACATTATATTTGGCACGGTGTGGCCCTTCCAGGTCTGAAATCCTGCGTTCTTCCTTACCATTTACTTCACTTTCTCCAAGCTCAAGAAGGGCCAGGTGTGGGCGATGGCTGGCCACGTTTTGTGTTTCCAATTCATATTCACGGGATGACACAGATGGGGCGGGAGTCCTGTTGGAGGCGCGTGGGCAGTTTCATTTTGCTCCACTTCTCCACCTGAAGGCTGGGCGTTGCTGGAACCTGCAGGGGCAGCCTCAGCAAGGTGGGGTGGCCTGAAGTGGGGCGGGAGACGGAACCCCAGCTGAAGGAGAACCCAGGCTGGACTTGGAGGGCATGGGCGGTGGTTTGCAGGTAGGGGCCTTGAGGACAGGTTGGTCCTGACTGTTGTCAGTGTTTGGTCAAAGTTGCCAAAAGGTTACAAAAAAAGGTTGGGGAGAATCCCTGCCAAGACATATTTCCCAGGCCACCTTTCTTCCGCGGGTGTGTGTGTGGGGGTTGTGGGGGGAGGTGCCGCTTGGATCCTGTGAATGTGACATCAGCTCTCCTCTCCTCTCCCAAGGTCGGCTTCAGAGAGGGAGGTCAGGGCACCCCTGCCTGGCACAGGCGGCAGCGCTGGCTTCCGGCTCGGTGCCGCCTGTCCTCGGGGAACTGTGGCCTCCCTGGGCCCCGGGGCTAGGCTGAGGTAAGCGCACCACGGAGGCCAGGGGCCCAGGTAGAGGCCCTGGGGATAGGGTGGAGGCATCTTTGGGTGTGGGTGTGGGTGTGGGTGTGGGAGGGAGAGTTCTTGCCTCTCTCTCTCCCATCTCCAACTCTTGCTTCAGTGGCTCTTTTAGGGGATGCATGTCATTATGGACTTGTCGCTGCCACTGTCCCTGTTCCCCCAACTGTGACTTCGAGGGAGGTCTGGGGGTCTGAGTGTGTCCAAAGCCACGGCTTTGCTGTTGGGATAAAAACTGTCCTTTTGATTTTAGAAGGAGGAGGGAGAAAAGGTTTCCCAGCATGTGTGTTGTGCCAATCTTGGAAATTCATCCATGCTTGAATTCCACCCTCCATCCCCAGAAAACCTGGAGTAAAAAAGAGGAGATGGACAAAGTGTGTATTTGATGGCATCCCCTGGGAAGAGACTGTAAATTTATGCCATAGGTCTTACTGGGTCACTGTGAGCACTTTGGTGAAGAACAAACAAAAATTCTGGGTGCTCAGTTGTCTCACCTGAAAAATGGGACTAGTGGAAAAAGCCAATGTGTTCCATGCATGTTTTGCTTTCTTTATTAAGGCATGATGTCAACTGTAGAGTAACTGTCCTCTGCATACTTCGGGGGGAGGGGGGCGGTTTCAAGGTTAGACAGACAGGAAATTGTTTTGAAAGTGTAAACACATTATTAAATATGAAGTATTATGTGATTCCTTGTTCGAATGGCATTTCCTTCTCAATACCACCCTCCTTGCATATTCACTTAATCTTGTCCAAGAACACCTTTTTTGCCCTAAATGAAGACCCTCCCCCCCTACCAAAAAAAAAAAAAAAAAAGTCCCAGAAAAGCTGTCCCTGCTTGTGCGGGGAGTAAATGGAATATTCTGAGGTTCATTCCTCCTTCCTATGTTAGGCACCATTCCTTGACCCTTCTTGGCCCCCAAGCCAGGTTGCGTTTTCTTCTGCCATTTAGAAGGCTTTTCCTTTTTGTCCTAGTAAAACATCAGCCCCTGCAGCTCTTCATCTCCCCCTGGTGTTCTTCTCCCGCCATGTCTTAAGATTGGTGGCACCGACCAATCTTAAGATTTAAGTTCTGTATGAAAAACACCTTTGCTTTTCAATCAGTTTATCAGCCTCCTTCGCAGGGGAAGTGTGGACACACAAAAGAACTTATGGGGGCTTCTGATCAGTGATAGGGAAAAGGTTGGGTATGTGCCTAAACGAGCTCTGATTGTTTTTTAAGCTCCCTTTCTTGCCAGTCCCTCACGGATCTTTCTCCGATAGACGCAAAGAACTTTAGCAAAAAAGACCCGCAGGAAGGGGCTTGAAGAGAAAAGCACGTCGATCTGCCAAAATAGTTTGACCCCCCGTAGTGGGGGAGTGACGAGGGACAGCATTCCCTTGTTCGACTGAGACTAGAATCGGAGAGACATAAAAGGAAAATGAAGCGAACAACAATTAAAAAAAAATTCCCCGCACACAACAATACAATCTATTTAAACTGTGGCTCATACTTTTCATACCAATGGTATGACTTTTTTTCTGGAGTCCCCTCTTCTGATTCTTGAACTCCGGGGCTGGCAGCCTGCAAAGGGGAAGCAGACTCCAGCACTGCACGGGCAGGTTTAGCAAAGGTCTCTAATGGGTATTTTCTTTTTCTTAGCCCTGCCCCCGAATTGTCAGACGGCGGGCGTCTGCCTCTGAAGTTAGCAGTGATTTCCTTTCGGGCCTGGCCTTATCTCCGGCTGCACGTTGCCTGTTGGTGACTAATAACACAATAACATTGTCTGGGGCTGGAATAAAGTCGGAGCTGTTTACCCCCACTCTAATAGGGGTTCAATATAAAAAGGCGGCGGAGAGCTGTCCAAGTCAGACGCGCCTCTGCATCTGCGCCAGGCGAACGGGTCCTGCGCCTCCTGCAGTCCCTGCTCGCCACCGCCGCCGCGTGCCCCTGCAGACGCTCCGCTGCCTTCTCTCCTGGCAGGCACTGCCTTTTCTCCCCGTTAAAGGGCACTTGGGCTGAAGGATCGCTTAGAGATCTAAGGAACCCGCAGCGCTTTGAGGGAACTGAAGCTGTTTTTCTTCGTTTTCCTTTGGGTTCAGTTTGAACGGGAGGTTTTTTTATCCTTTTTTTTCAGAATGGATTATTTGCCCATGATTTTCTCTCTGCTGTTTGTGGCTTTCCAAGGAGCTCCAGAAACAGGTAGGCACGCTCGTTGACTTGTGAGTCTCGGAATTACAAGTTAATGTGTTCTTATTCACCTTCATGCCTTTCTTGCTTCTATTTTTCCCCATTCTTTTCATGACTGCAGCTTAGAGATCAAGTGTCTGAGAATTATTGCTGAAAGCTACTTAAGTCTTCTAGTGAAAAATGTAAAAATCCTCTATTGAATACAATTAGATACACTTGACTGTAACATGGCATTAAAATAATGTATTGTTTTATTATTATTATTATTCCATTATGTGTTTCCTTGGCTTTTAAAAAATAAGAAGAGTATGGACATACACAATTTAATCAAATGTATGTTTGTAATATATGTGTTTATACAGGTATACAGGACATATAAGAACTTAAATCTTATTTAAGCACTATTTTAATAGTGTGTTAATTTGTAAAATATTTAAGAATTCCAGTTTGAAGCCAAGGAATTTTATCCAAGTCGTTCAAGCAGTATGTGTGCAGTAAAATCACCTGCAGAACAAAAGTCTGTTGACTAACTACCGCCCCTCCCCACCCCCCCGCAGGCGGTTTCTGGGTGAAGCAGATGTTTTCTTTAAAATTTGTCATCATTGACTTTAGGTTTCTTTTGGCAGGTTTTTGGCACCCAGAACAGTGTGAGCTCTCTTTTCAGTTTTATTCACCTGTCCTGGGAGGCGAGCTAGGATACTTCTTGGCTGCTTAAGGATTTAAGCAGTGCATGTGCATCTGCCCCAGTCCCCCCGTTTTTAGGGTCAGTGCACTTTTTTTGTCTTTTCGTGACCCTGACTAAAGAGAAAGGATGTCAAGGGAATGAAAATCCTGGAATGTGTCTGATCATTTGAAATGTACAAAATTGGGCAGATAAGCTGCATGGCTAAATTGTCAGGAGGAAGAGGCAAGGCAGTAGTGGAGAAGTGGGAGGTAGCGGATCCCACACAAGCCTGATGCCCAGGGATTCAGAATTCAAAACCCACGAAACCTTCCTTCGGTCCCCTGACCTGCTTCTCAGCTCCATCTTAGGTCACTGGTTTCCATGGAGCTACCCTCCTGAATTGAATATTGTATAGTTAATTTATCTCTCCAATCATTTTCTCCACCTAATTTTGAAAGATATATATCATCTGGGGCACCCTGTGCCCTACACAGGATGTGAAGTGGGTGGGTACTCACTAAAAAGAGGGTCATCCTGAATGGGGAAGTAGCCCCAAATCTAGGAATAACAGTGTGATTTCTAGTCTTTAGTCATGTGCCAATGTTAAGCTTCAGCAGACTGTGCTGTCCAACCAAGTTCCTTGTAGAAGTCAACCAGATTTTCAACAGACAGCATTCCAAAGCATTTCCCTGAGCCTGCTTCAAGAGGGGTCGGGGAAATCCCTTTTCAGGTGTTTGTCTCCTCTGCATTTGTATAATCTCCCTGAAGGTGGATAAGCCAAGGGCATGAGGGGGAGGCAAAAGGTGAAGTCATGTTAAGGAGGGAAAAAATAAAGAGCCCTTTTTTCTGGGTTTCTTGCTGATGGCAGGCTGTGTGCTTCATCTGCTTTTATCTGCTCTGCTAGCTCTGACTCTCCTGTGATCCAGCATGTCTCTCAGCCTGTGAGGAGACATCCCGCACTGACCTGCTCTTTCTCTCCCCAGCGGTCTTAGGCGCTGAGCTCAGCACGGTGGGTGGGAACGGCGGGGAGAAACCCACTCCCAGCCCACCCTGGCGGCTCCGCCGGTCCAAGCGCTGCTCCTGCTCGTCCCTGATGGATAAAGAGTGTGTCTACTTCTGCCACCTGGACATCATTTGGGTCAACACTCCCGAGTAAGTCTCTAGAGGGCATCGTAACCCTAGTCATTCATTAGTGCTGGCTTCACCAGGAGCCTAGTTTTAGAGTCTCTTTTCTAGGGACTCTGAAGGTAGCCCTTCTAACAACATCCAAGCGCCTCAGCGGGGACAGTTTCCCTCTATTCCTGAAAATAACGACAGCTTGGTTCCTAGCAACCAAGGGGAGGGTCTTCTGAGGCCCCTTAGCTCAGGCTACTCGTGATGGGATAGACAGAAGGAGCTGACGACAAACAGGTGGCTGCTGCACATTTCAAATGAGGAACTTCAGTGAGAGGGCCTCAGGGGGACACTCACGGTGGCATCTGATGGGGTTTCGGGAAAAATTGCCGAGTTCAGATGTGGGTTTGTGCGACCTGTGCTTCTCGTGGGAGAGTAAAGACTGAGAGGCAGAAGGGATTATACAGAGGGTTAGAATCTCGTAATTTTACTTATAGAAACACCTCGGCTCAAAGCGTTGAAGTCATTTGTGCAGGAGTGAGTTTGTAGCAGAGCTAGAACTGGAGCCTGGATTTCCTTTGCTGCTATGTTTTCCCTTTAGAAATGCCCAGTTCAGAACCTTAATGGAAATACTATCCATAGGCTTCTCTTTCACCTACAGAGAAGAAAAGCAGTTTTTCCCCTTCTGCCCGGGACACTAGTTCATCGTCTATCAGAAGCAGTCATAAACAAGCACACATTTACTGTGCGTACAATGTCCCGTTATGGCAAAGGAGGACAAAACTCCAAACAATATCAAACCAAGCCAAACACCACAAGGAGCCTAATAATTACTAAGGTGATACTTCCAAAGGGAGGACTTTATTTCTTAGATGAGAATGAAAATAGACACATTGGAAATTATTGGAGAACCCTCTGGCAATGAGTGCTTCCACAACCATATGATATCACTGACTGGCAGGAGAAATGTGTGTACATGTGCCTCCTCCTCCCCCAACCACCGGGGGTGGTGCGGGGGACGGTGGCACTTTTAGCAGTATCCTACATGGTTGGAATTGAAAATACGTTTTAAAAATCCTGTGACTCATGGTTTTGCATTGAAACCTCTTCCCACTGCATACCCACAAATAGTTGTTAAACCATGAGAAAAGGAAGAAAATATAAAGCAGATGCCAAGCAGAGATGTCTTAATTGTTGACAAAAAAGCAATGTTGCTTGTGTCAAGAAGAAACTGAACTTTGTGAAGAGTTGAAATGGAATTCCACTGAATTAGAAAAACTTGTTTTCTCCTGCCTGGATACATAACAGTCAGGGCCATTGATGCACAGGTGTTCCTGGCTGTTGTTACACTTTACCCTCTGAAATGATGCTCCCAAGTGCTATGTGATGAGCTCCTTGCCTGCCCAGTGGAATGGGTGCGCCCATACGTCATTTTAAAGACTATTAATTATGCTAATATAGTTTCTTTCTCTCTTTGGATAATAGGCACGTTGTTCCATATGGACTGGGAAGCCCTAGGTCCAAACGAGCCTTGGAGAATTTACTTCCCACAAGGGCAACAGACCGTGAGAATAGATGCCAATGTGCTAGCCAGAAAGACAAGAAGTGCTGGAATTTTTGCCAAGCAGGAAAAGAACTCAGGTGAGCAGAAACACCTTTGCTTTTTCAATCAGTTTAACAGCCTCCTGACCTCCTTCCTGTCATGGTGCTGCCTTCCTGTTTTAGAGAGAGTTACAGAGACATTGAAAGTCAGGGTAAAGCCGAAGATAAGATTGCTGAAATGTTTTTCCTTGTGTATTTTAACAGGGCCAAAGACACTATGGAGAAAGGTTGGAATAACCATAAGAAAGGAAAAGACTGTCCCAAGCTTGGGAAAAAGTGTATTTATCAGCAGTTAGTGAGAGGAAGAAAAATCGGAAGTTCAGAACACCTAAGGCAAACCAGGTAAGAGGGAAGGAAGAAAAATTAGGTAAGAGGTTCGGTTCACAAGAGCAACTAGCCCTGGTCAGTGGTGCCAGTGGCCTGTTCTGTTCCTTCAGCCCTTCTTACCTGGGCAGGGGAAAGACTTAGAAAACAGTAACAGAGGAGATCTATGCATCCTATAGATTAAAAAGAGCAAAAGAATCCCTCTTAAATATTTCCATGAAGCTCTGGAATGCAAACTGATGTCTTCTGTACTTTTAGCATGTACCATTTCATCTACAGGTAGATTTCCCAACCAAAATATATCCAGAGATACCTTTGTCATTTGGTTATATATAGCCTTTACCTCTCTGAGTCAATGCATTTGCCACTTTCCCTGAGAAATCAAAAATCATTTTGGGGAGAGGACATTTAGAAAAAGAATCAAAATGTCATGGATAATCAAATTCTTCAACAAGTAGCAGTTATTCAGATGGTCAAAGGAAAAATAAAGTCATTAGGTAGGGTTGGTAGAATTTAGAACATGCTGTTTTTCGGGTTTATGATCTTTTTTTTTTTTTTTTTAATAGGGAAATGTATTTGGTGCAGAGCCAATGTCATTCCAAAAAGCTCTCTCTTTTCCTGGTCAGTCATGTGCTGGGACGGAGAAGGGATCTGGATTTGGCAATATCATAGAGTTGCTCTGAGCTGCTCTTTGGTGATAATGCTTCCAAATCCCAAACTTTTTGGAATTCACAAGCTCGAAGGAGGAAACCCACTCTCTGATCTATCACATGTTCTGCTTTTCTCTGTCATGGTCTATGGAAACTTTTCTAGAAATCCAGTGGCAAGAAGTCCTGTGATTAAAGTGTTCTGAGCTCAGGGCAGGCAGTCATGAACTACTTCTGAGTTGTTTATTACTGATTTGTGGGGCAGCCTCAGCTATCGGTTTCTTCATACCTGCCATGAGAGTTTCCATGCTTATGCTTGAAGGCCAGTAATGCTCCCCACGAGATCAGTTTCTGAACGAACCTGGAATTTTGTATGAGTTTTTATTATACCAACTATTAAATCAACATTACAGTTCTTCCCTCTGTACTTCTCCTGTAAAAAGAAAACATTAGGCCTGCAAATATATGTATACATATGTTTAAAAATAATTGCCATAAAGTATTTGCTCTGGGCCTACTGTATGCCTCTTTTCTTTTTCTTTCTTTTCAACTAAATCACTGTCAATTTATTAAGATGGCCATAACTATTCAAAACCTAGCTGAGTTCCTCAAGGCAGGGTTGCATTGTGGTAAAGGTTGGGTTGGGGCTACAGAAGAAACCAGAACACCTCTAGTTTATTTAAAACTTGTATTTACTGCCCAATTCCCCTTAGACTTGACCATATGACCCCTCTCTCCCATTCTAAGCATAGGGGCCAGCTTTATTTTTACAATGGTAATAGATATCACTTGAGGTTTTATCAAAGAGTTGCGGTGGGTGGTGTAAGTTCACAGCCAGATTCAGATTTTGTTTGTGCCAGATTCTGATTTTAGATGTTTCTCTTGCCAAAGGGTGATTTTTTAAAGATAACATTTGTTTTCTCTTATCTTGCTTTATTAGGACGGAGACCATGAGAAACAGTGTCAAATCATCTTTTCATGATCCCAGGCTGAAAGCCAAGCCCTCCAGAGAGCATTATGTGACCCACAACCGAGCACATTGGTGACAGACCTTCGGGGCCTGTCTGAAGCCATAGCCTCCACGGAGAGCCCTGTGGCCGACTCTGCACTCTCCACCCTGGCTGGGATCAGAGCAGGAGCATCCTCTCTGCTTGTTCCTGACTGGCAAAGGACCAGCGTCCTCGTTCAAAACATTCCAAGAGAGGTTAAGGAGTTCCCCCAAACTGTCTTCATTTGCTTGCATCGGTGGTAACTGCTTTGGTCTCTTCTTTCATCTGGGGATGACAATGGACCTCTCAGAAAGCAGAAATGCACAGTGACATTCGAATTCGGGTGGCATCCTCCAGAAAGAGGAAGGAGATTCCACACCAGGGTGGAGTTTCTGACGAAGGTCCTAAGGGAGTGTTTGTGTCTGACTCAGGCGCCTGGCACATTTCAGGGAGAAACTCCAAAGTCCACGCAAAGATTTTCTAAGGAATGCACAAATTGAAAACATACTCAAAAGACAAACATGCAAGTAAAAAGAAAAAAAAAAAAGACTTTTGTTTAAATTTGTAAAATGCAAAACTGAATGAAACTGTTACTGACGTAAATCAGGATATGTTTCATGAATATGAGTCTACCTCACCTATATTGCACTCTGGCAGAAGTATTCCCACATTTAATTATTGCCTCCCCAAACTCTTCCCACCCCTGCTGCCCCTTCCTCCATCCCCCATACTAAATCCTAGCCTCGTAGAAGTCTGGTCTAATGTGTCAGCAGTAGATATAATATTTTCATGGTAATCTACTAGCTCTGATCCATAAGAAAAAAAAAGATCATTAAATCAGGAGATTCCCTGTCCTTGATTTTTGGAGACACAATGGCATAGGGTGGTTTATGAAATATATTGAAAAGTAAGTGTTTGTTATGCTTTAAAGCAGTAAAATTATTTTCCTTTATATAACCGGCTAATGAAAGAGGTTGGATTGAATTTTGACGTACTTATTTTTTTATAGATATTTATATTCAAACAATTTATTCCTTATATTTACCATGTTAAATATCTGTTTGGGCAGGCCATATTGGTCTATGTATTTTTAAAATATGTATTTCTAAATGAAATTGAGAACATGCTTTGTTTTGCCTGTCAAGGTAATGACTTTAGAAAATAAATATTTTTTTTCCTTACTGTACTGATTTTGAATCATTACTGAAATTTCTAAGGAGTGGGCCAAAGTGATTAAGAATTATAAAGGCAAATAGTTAAAGATGGTTTTGTAGAAAAGTGACAATTAAAAGGATATTACAGTCTAAGCTAATTATATAAAGAATTTTACCTATCTCTTAAATGTTGATTTTACATTGCATTGAGGTAAAAACACAAAACAAAAAAGCAGCTTTAATACCTCTGTCTTCTCTTGGGTAGCAGGCTCCTGCTTCCCCTTCACCTGAAAACTCTCCAGGGACTTCATCCATTAACTTGGCTCAGGCTATTAGGCAGGATTCAACAGTTTAAGCCGATGGTGTGGTGAGAGATGCTTTCTCCGTATTAATGGACTGAAGGAAGTAATGGCAAGACAACCCCCTAAAACATACCTAATTATACAATGTTACACACCAGAGTTGCGTTTAGAAAATGGCCTGCTCAGAGCAAGTAGAGGTTTCCAATGGCTTTTTATTTTCTCACATTAAGGAGTTTGTTTTTTAAGGAACATTGAGTACCATTGCTTCTTCGTGATAGCCTAGGACTGGCCATATGCCCATGGAGGTAGAGACACCAGGTACTGATTCTAGGTCATCTGCCACAAAGCACCACTTCCTCTCCACTTTGCCTTGGCTGGCCTTGTCTAATCACTGGAGAGCACAGTATTGCAACTGCAGTATTGCAACTGGTCACTACTAACTGAATTCTCTAAGAGCTTGATCAGCCCTCGAGAATCTTCATTACCCGTTTCTAATAGTGTCTGAAGGAATTCTTGGCATTTAACAAATATTAGCTTGTAGTGATCACTGTTGTCCTAACAGTGACACATCAGAAGGATTTCAAATAACAATCTTCAGGCATGCGTGATCAATGTCCTGGGCAAAGTCTCCGTCCTCATTGATCCTCATTTTTCTCTTTAAGGCACAGTCCAATGTCTTTGGGGAATTGTTTATAAAGTTTACTTTATCGAGTAAACTGTTTCTCAGTGTGTGACTTCCAAGAAAATTGTGAAGGTTTGCCGACATTGACAAGGTGCTTGGTCTGAACTTGGCCAGTATTTAATCTTGAGCAAATGATTCAATTTCCTTGTATCGTGAGTTTTCTCATCTGTTAAACTAAGGGAGTTGGGGGAGTTTATTTCATACCTCTGAGAAAGAGTTTGAGATTGCATAAAGAAGTTGAAGTGGCATGAAAAAAAATTGAAGATCTGAGCTTAGAAGGCATGGATCTAATACATTTTAAGAGGACGTCAGAATGAGACAAGCCACTGAACAAAACAGTCCAAAGGACAACATAGTAAGTCAGAGTGATAAGAGTTTTGGTTGGGTGGTTCATCAGTCAAACCCTTAAGCCCTCTTTTCCCATGCTTCCTACTTCAGTATCCAGTAGGAAAAATGAAAGGGATGACGTAGACACTCTAGGGCATGAGGATTTGCAGTAAAATAAATTGGGAGACTCACAGAAAATTAATATTTTTCAAACATGAAGCAGAAAAATTCAATTATATTACAGGCCACGTCAGCTTGAAGGGTAAACTGATGGGATGGTCTGTCACATTTCTGGCTGTCTTTCCAGTAAAAGCACGGTTTCTGGAAAGCCACTTAGGACAGCTTTCTCTCTTTACACTGATAGCCCAGGTAAGCTTTGATCTCAGAACTCCAGAAACCAGAGAACTCTAGGTGGAATGTGGTGACTTTTGCCAGGGCAGAGGGAACACCTGTTAATGGGTACTTCATTTGCACCACCAGAGATTGGAGTCTTTTTTGATGGGTCCACTGGCTTCAATACTCCCTGTATTCCTGCAAAACACAGCTTGGATGTTGGACTAACCTAGAGCTCCTTCAGGAGAACTCTTGCTGACATTAAGAAAGAGCAACATTTTGTCTTTCCAGGTGAAAATCCAAGGCCCTAAAAGGGAGGTGACTGACCTAAAATCACAGAAGGAACTGTAGCATCTCTGGAGCCTGAACCCTTAACTTAAGCATGACTGTTTCAGCCAGAGGGCCCCTGGAGGTCTGCAGAAACAGATGCCCAGGCAAACCTTGCTAGAAGGCTCTGGATACCAAAGGCAAAAATCAGTCTTTATGAAAGCTTTGCCTCCCAGCCTTGTAGACAATCCTTAGCACACCCATCCCCTCAAGAGGAAAGAGAAAAAGAGAAGAAATGTAGGGGAAGAATAAAGGACTAGAAGGAGGCTGACTATCTCATGGCATCGGTAAGTAAATGTCTATAGGATAAAATAGAATATAACTAAGAACTTTTAATTATTATTTTTAGACTTTACTCACCAAAGAATCTATCTGAGTGAAGGGGGAATTCTCTTGGTCAGTTCTTTTTCTTTTTCTTTCTTTCTTTTTTTTTTTTTTTGAGATGGAGTTTTGCTCTTGTTGCCCAGGCTGGAGTGCAATGGCACAATCTCAGCTCACTGCAACCTCCACCTCCCGGGTTCAAGCGATTCTCCTGCCTCAGCCTCCTGAGTAGCTGGAATTACAGGCATGCACCACCATGCCCGGTTAATTTTGTATTTTTAGTAGAGACGAGGCTTCTCCATGTTGGTCAGGCTGGTCTCGAACTCCTGACCTCAGGTGATCTGCCCACCTTGGCCTCCCAAAGTCTTGGGATTACAGGAGTGAGCCATCACGCCTGGCCGGTCAGTTGTCTTTTGCTCTACAATGCAAGGCAGTGGTCTGGTTTTTTTGTTTTGTTTTGTTTTTGTTTTTTCCTCTGTGTCTAAGGTCTTGAAAATACCTGCTTTCAAATTTAAGTTCTCAATGTGTAAAACACTGCTTTCAAGCCCATGTTCTTAATGGAGTCCCCTCTGCCTTGGCTTTCTCTCACCTTTATTATACTCACAGTTCCTGGGGACCTTGGGTCTGGAGCTCAGAATTTATCTATTGCAAGTGAATATTACACATTTCACAGTAACCTCTTATCTTTGTAGAGAATTTGGTTTCTTGTAGCTTTTCACATCCCTCTTTCCTTCGACCCCTACCCTCACACAACAATCCTTTTGGGAAATTGGGATCACATCACGTATCCATCTGACAGCCAAGGAAAGAGACATATCGAAAGGGTGAGTGACTCATCCAGAGTCCAACATCAGGCAAATAGCAATACTGGAACCCAGGACCCCTGATCCTTTCTTCTTAAACTCCTCCAGAGCCAAGGGGATACACTGGACCTGCAGGTTTTTGGCGAAGGTAGATTATTTCCAGCTTGTGAGTGGAAAGAACTTGTTCTTATTCTCTCAGGAAGATCAAAGCTCCGTATGTACCCTGAGCCCTAGTTTTGAATGTCTCTGTCGTATGATTTTTTGTTTACTGAGTCATTCTTTTTATGACAATGCATGGTTGGCAGAAAACTTGCTAGCATTTACAAAGCTTGCCTCAAATCTGGTGATGAAGCCATGACAACTTCACTGACAACTACTGGCCATCGAGCCAATACATTGGAGGAAACAGTGATGAATGTGATGGCAGCGGCCATCAAATTTCCTCAAATCTTGGGTGGTAATCAGAGAGATCTAGGGCTAGTGCCACTGGCTAGTAAAAAGAGAAGGGCTTAGGCCTTGGAGACAATGGATGATGGAAATGATGGGTCCTAGGGATGACAAGCTGCCCACAGCTCAGAAACGCATCACATCAGGAGTCTGGCATGAAGTTTTGCCCATTTAGAGTCTTCCAGGTTTCGGCACCCTATTCTTATTTTTCACATTCCGAGTCATTTCAGTTCCCTTCTGTGGAAGTTGCTGTGGAAGTATCCAGGGATAATAATCACAATATGAAGCTACCATTGACATGGCATGGGCACTGACCAGTTAGAAAAGGCCGGGACAGAGCTGTGGGGCAGGGGCTCCTGGTGGACTCTGCCTGGGACAGGTGTTCAATCTCCTGATGTTGGCTTGTAGGGGACCTTGTGATCTGGGGCAGGGGCGAGCAGTCAGGGTGGAATTTCCAAGCTTCTTGTTGCTAGGGCTATTTACTAACCAGGGTGAAATCATTTCAGTGTTTTACAAACTGGAGTAGTCTCACTGGGATGTGCTCCTGTGTTTCAGATTTAAAAGTATTGAAACCATTCTCTGCTTGATAAATTATTCTCTTTACAGCTTCGCTGAGTGAGATGACATTATCTTCATGCCCGTGGAGATTTGGCACCAAATCTTTCTGCCCATGCACCTTTGGTGTCCCGCTGCACTGTCATCTCTGGTCAATGCCCCTCTCTCTATATGTTCCCTTCCCTCGTGCTCTGGTGCCCTTTGGGAGAAGGAAAAAGACCTTAAGTGTCTTTTATTGAAATAGAAAACGTGTAAAATAAAAAATATTTTACTTTAAAATTTTTTTTATTTTACACGTTTTCTATTTCAATAGCTTTAGTGGTACAAGTGGATTTTAGTTACACGGATGAATTGTATAGTGGTAAAGTGTAGGATTTTAGCGCATCGCTTACTCAAGTAGTGTACATTGTACCCAGTAGGTGGTTTTTCAGCCCTTACCCCCTCCTATCCTCCCCAACTTCTGGGTCTCCAGGGTTCATTATACCACTCTGTATGCCTTTGTGTACCCATAACTTAGCTCCTACTTGTAAGTGAGAACATGTTGTATTTGATTTTCAATTCCTGAGTTACTTCACTAAGAATAATGACCTCCAGTTCCATCCAAGTTGCTGCAAAAGACATCATTTAGCTCTTTTTTAATGGCTGAAGAGTATTCCATGGTGTATATATACACTACATTTTCTTGGCCTACTCATCAGTTGATGAGCACTTAGGCTGATTCCATATCTTCACAATTGTGAATTGTGCTGTGATAAACACACTCATGCAGGTGTCTTTTTGATGCATTGACTTCTTTTCCTTTGTGTAAATTCCCAGTAGTGGAATCGCTGGATAGAATGGTAGATCTGCTTTTTAGTTCTTTGAGAACTCTCCATACTGTTTTCCACAGAGGGTGTATGAATTTACTTTCTTCTTGGAGATTTTTAGCAGGGCAATTTTATGGTTGCCAAAGTCAAGATCTGCCTTAGACCAGGGGTTCCTAGGGCCCTAGATCTGGAATAGGAAGGAACAAGAGGGATGAGTTGCCAGTAAGATTAAATCTTGCCCTCTTAGATTAATTTGGGACTAGGAAAGAGTGGCCCTATAATTTATTATTTAAACTGGGACATATTTGACAGTACTTGGTGACACTCTTAACAGTTCTCATGGAGCTCCACACTGGACTGCTGTGGACAAACTTGGACATATGGTCACCTTAGATCAAAATAAGCCTTGAATCAGTTCAGAACTTCAGAACCACCCTGGCTTCTTGGAAATGCTGGAGCTTGGCACTGTGTAAGCACACTCAATATCTCTATACCTTTACCTGTAGACCAGGCTGCAGCACAGCACCTCCCCCTTTTCTAGTGCCTACAGCCTCAAGCTCAGAGCTTGGGGCATGATATATCATTCAATAAATGCTTATTCAATGACTGAATAAACACAGAGGTGAGTTCCAGTGTTCAGTAAGAGTGGGGTGAAGGTGATACTCTTCTAGCCAGAATGCGACTAGACAACAGAAGATTTATAAGACCCATGGCAGAGCTGATATAGGGCTGCCTTTGCAGAGCTGCCTTTGCAGAGCTGATATAGCTGAAATCTTATTTTGTTGAGGCTCCACGCTAGTGGTGAATTATTTGACACAATGGGGTATCCTTTCTACTTCTTTCTACTCCAACCCATCCTGCATTTCACCATGATAATAATAACAATAATCTTCTCCAAATGCTTTAGTTATAATTTCAATAAATACAGAGCTAGAAGGAAGTTAAAAATAATTTTTGCTATTACTCCCATCTCAAAAATTTTCCATTGCTAGTCTGCCTATACAATAAAAATACGCTATCTACTGAGACAGGCACCAGACTAGGAAGAAAGGTTGGGAAATGTTACAATTTCAGTATTGAGCGTGTTAAGTTTTAAATTTGTCACCATGGTGTGAAAGTTGTCAGAATCAAAATGAAATCACCTGTGTTAAAAACTCTGACAAATGGAGCCAGGAACGGTCACAGAGGGAGAATTCTCACGCACAAATGCCTGATAACCAAAGCTATCACAGAATACTTTGCAAAAACCACAATCTTGCACAAAGGCCATCACAACCTTACACAAAAAATACTTCAGTGAAGACATCTGCCCAGCAACTGCTTGTATAGCCTGGGACTGGTGTCACCCTTGTTATTGATAATTGTAGCCAAGGATAATGATCTCAAAACGATGATGTTATCATCCTCATTTTTCCTTTAACGATCTTTGTTTAGCTTTACCTGCTTGAATATGCACATAGTTTACTATGGCATGTGTATTTTCATTGCAATGTCCATCCCTGAATAAATAAAGTTTTATTTTCATTTATTAATGTATTTGTTTTTTGAAACTGGGTCTGCCTCTGTCACCCAGGCTGGACTGCAACAGCACAATCACAGCTCACTGTAGCCTTGACCTCCCAGGCTCAAGTGACCCTCCCACCTCAGCCTCCTAAGTAGCTGGGACCACAGGTGTGCAGCACCATGCCCTGCTAATTAAAAAACATTTTTGTAGAGATAGGGTCTCCCTATGTTGCCCAGGCTGGTTTTGAACTCCTGGGCTTGAAAAATCTCGCCTTGGCCTCCCAAAGTGCTGGGATTTCTGGAGCTATTGTGCCCAGCTCAATTTCTTTTAGGGGGTCTCTCTCTGTTATCTAGGTTGACAGTGGTTATCTTCAAATACATCCAACATTTGAGAGAATAGTGTAATAAAGCCAATATACCTAGCATATAGTTTATATAGTTGTTGAGATACGATGGTTGTTGTTTTATCTCTACCTGCATCCTGCCCTCCTTCCTTGAATTACTTTGAAGCCAATCCCAGCTATCATTATTATCTTACCTGTAAATATTTCAGTGTAGACGTAATGAACTTGATATGCTTTGTTCGATCAGGTAAAATGTGAAATAGTCAACTAGATATGTGGGCCTACAGCTTAGAGTGTTTTAATTTAATGTAATTTGGCACTAACTGTTTTGATTTAATTTAATGTAACTTAATTTAGGAGAGCTAAGTAATTAAACATGAGGCCAAAGTACATAAGAAAGTGGCAGTCTTTTATTGCAAATATGCATACACTCTCAGACGAGGTTCTCTGGTCCTCAGGTGTGGGGGGCCAGGGAAGTCGCGCCGGCGCTCTCGGGTGATGTTCTCCGGTCCACAAATGCGGGGGCCGAAGAAGTCACGCTGGCTCCTGCCAGTGGCAGACTTTTATGCATTGGTACTGGAAGGGGGAGGGCAGTGGGCAGGATAAGGGCGTGATAGGGGCGTCTCCATAGGCGTGGCCGGGTAAGTTTTGATCTCTTCGGATTGACATCACCTGGAGCATGCTCGGTTGATCTGCATCTTCCCGCACGCGGGAAAGTTGGTGAGGAAGAACCCGGAAGCAACATGGATTATGCCTTCTTGTTCACCTTCCTCCATCTTGTCCTTTCTCCTTCACCCAAACATAGAGTAGATGAAGAATTCACAATAACAAACGCCTCATGGAACTCACAATAACAGAAGAGACGGTGCATGTTGATAGCTTGTGTTTATGTGGTGCTTACTAATATCCCAGACAGTCTTTTGAGAACTTCCCATGCATCAGCTCCTTTCATTCTTACTAAAACCCAATGAGGTATTTATCCTATGTTGTAGATGAGGAAACTTGAAGACAGAAATTCAGTAGTAACTCATGCAAGGTCAGGCAGCTAGTGAAGAGGTAGGAACCAGGTAACCTCATTCACTATGCTTTTTTGATTAAGAAGAATCCAAAGTGATAAAGGTTACACTATGGGATAATCAAGTCCTATGATGGTATCAAAGTGACAGTGATCAACTCTGCCTGGGGGCAGGGAGGGGAAGTGGTGATTTCAGGGAAGGTTTCATGTAAAGAAACAGTGAGAAATCAGCCTTGAATTCCTAAGCAGGATACCATTCGAGAAATTTAAAGCTGAATCAAAGGTGTGAAGAAGTCTCAGTAAAATGCTTTGTCGATAGATGACTTGATAAAAAGAACATAACCTAACATGCTCATGTGACTGACTCATAAGAAAAGTGAACAGGTATCTAGACCATTAAAAGATGATTTATCTTGCCATAATTCAATGATGTCGAAAATCTTAAAGCAACACACCAACAATAGGACAGAAATCTCTAATTTTCAAGTGGCAGTGATTGAATTGAAATTTTGGGGTATGACTTTAAAAATAGAAAGCAACTCTAACAGATTTTGACTGAATTTTCAGAAGTTAACTACATTTGTTAACATTATAATACAATGAAATAATTACACTAAAAATCACAGTACTTACTGAATGTAAGCTTATTTTATAGTTCAAATGTCCTATTGACCTCCTACTCTTTAATGCATGGTCACAAAATTCCTCTCACCATGTCAAGAATTCCCTCTTGATACATGGTTAGGAATAACCCACCTGTCAACTTAGGTGTCTTCCTTGTGTTTGAACAACTTGCTAAGGTACCATTACTAATTGACCCTGCTCTGACACTGGTCACTGGTGTGGTTCTTTCCATATAACCTCATCATTTTGCCCTGATCAGTGGCCACAGTACCCCTTGGTTTGGTGAAAGACAAAATGCCCTAGACAAGTAAGGAGATGATCTTATTCAGGCTATTACAATAAGGAAAATGTTCATTAATGAAGACTGTCTCAAGGAAAGGAAGGAAACCTGGGGTTTTATAGAGACAGTAAATGAGGGAGCCACTCTGAATCTCCTGGTAGTCATGAGAGGGATGGAGATGGTCTTTTCTTAACCATGAAGAAAGGGTGGAAAGGAAGAGGTGAGAGCAGGGTGTTTCCTTGCAGTTAGCCATGTCTCAGGACACAAAGAAAGAGGAGATTTGTTGAGGGACACAGGACTCAGATGAAGTTCAACAATACTTGGATACATATTTGACTAAAACAACAGTAAAAAATTTAAAAAGTAAATATAAGAGGTAACATGATTGTAAAGAAGCTTAACTCTTTCCTAAGAAATTCTGTTTTCTTTAATCGAGGACATTGTTGTGGTTTGAATGTTTGTATCCCCCAAAAATTCATATGCTGAAATCTAATCACCAAAGTAATGGTATCTGCAGGTGGAGCCTTTGGGAAGTGATTAGGTGATGACGGCAGAGCCCTCATGAATGGGATTAGTGCCCTTGGAAAAGAGGCCCAAGACAGCTTTCCTGCCCCTTCTACCATGTGAGGACATAGCGAGAAGACATCATGTATGAACCAGGAAGGGGCCCTCATCAGACACTGAATCTCCCAGCGCCTTGGTCTTGGATTTCCCATTTTCCAGAACTGTGGGAAATAAATTTCTATTGTTTGTTAGCCCCCTGGTTTACAGTATTTTGTTACAGTATCCCAAACAGACTAAGACATAAAGTCAGCATAAACCAGGTTATTCTAGTAAGACACAGATACTTTGTTTTCTAGGTAGATTGCACAGAAGATAAAGAATAACCATTTATAATCTTTTATCAAAAGCAAACCAATAATACAAGAAAAAATTCATTTAACAGAAAGAAAACAAAATTTTAGCTTTCTAAAGCTGTTTTTTTGTTTGTTTGTTTGTTTTTTAGACAGAGTCTCACTCTGTTGCCCAGGTTGGAGTGCAGTGGTGTGATCTCAGCTCACTGTCACTGTAACCTCCACTTTCCAGGTTCAAGCAATTCTCATGCCTCAGCCTCCCAAGTAGCTGGGACTACAGGCATCCCCCTCCACACCTGGCTAATTTTTGTAGTTTCAGTAGAGACGGAGTTTCACCATGTTGGCCAGGCTGGTCTCGAACTCCTGACCTCAGGTGATCCACCCACCTCAGCCTCTCAAAATGCTGGGATTACAGGCTTGAGCCACTGTGCCTGGCCTCTAAAGCTGTTTTTGAAAATTTTGTCTGTATATCCATTAAACTTTACCTAACTTTGGCCATGACAAATAAAATTCCTTTTCTGAGACGCTTCTACAGTTTTCTGTGTTCATATGCATCTCTACTAGTGTAACTTCTCAAAGTGCCAGAAATTCATTAATAGATATATACAGATTTTTACCACATAAAATAAGAGACAAATTATATAAACTTAAAGTGATGTTTAGCAATTAATGTTCAGTATTCTACTTTTCTCAGAAATGATCTAGGCAGCTACTGGATATCCATTCATTAACTCAATTTATTATTGGCCCAAGGTTTTATGTTTCCTAAAGACTTTGCAAATTATCTTCAAGCTGACACATTGTATAACTTAATTATTGCTGAAATAAAATTTGTCAAAATAAGTCTTCAAAATTACTTAAACACAAATTTACATTTTTTTCATTTAAACATTTAATAAAAGTGATGCTAGCTTACTCAGTTAGTAAATCTGTATAAGTATAACAAAATCTATGCTTATGCAGTATTTAACACTGATAAATTAGAGAAAACTTGGCTGTATTGATTAAATCAAAATATTAAACTAGACTAATTTGCCAAAAACATACCAAAATTACATAAAATTAAATTTCTAAATTCTGAGTTAATTTCTATAAAAATACCTTTGATAGTCTCCACACTAAAAGCATTGGAGGTTCAATTTTCTTAATTTTTCTTAATAAAGGAATATTTAATCTATATAAATGCTGATTCATCTCTAAGTAAGTCAGACTAGAGATTCTTTAAGAGATTTCATAATCTAGCTTATTAATATTATCAGGAGGTAGAAAAATATTACACACACAATGAGAAGTAAAGGCCTTTCTAAATACAGACATTCTCACAGAGAAAGCTTATAGTTTCATTTCTAAAATTTCAGTCAGATGTCAGGCATAAGCCCACAAATACAAAACTTACCAGTCCAGATATTAAATTCCTGGTTGGCATAATATTCTTAATAGATTTGAACTAAAAATAGACAGAAGCAATTCTAGCTAAATTCTGTCACCTTTCACCCAAGAGAGACAATATCTTTACAAACCATCAGCTGCTTACAGAGATCATCAAATGTTTGGACCATGAAACTAAAAGTTGTCACTAGAAATTGAGTAAATGCTCAGGAAAAGGAACAATCAAACCTACTGTGCTACTGATGAATGCAAGTCATATAAGCTGGCCTCACCACTGGGTCCCCAAATCTGTAGTCCGGAACACAAAGAGCTCCAGCTGCCTAGATACCCCTGTGGAGTAACAGAGGTCTGAAGTGAGGCCCAATCTATCCAAGTTATTGTACCCAACAGAGGGAGTCCTTGCAAGGAGAATGGGGTAAGAAAGGCAGCCTGGTCAGCACAAATGTATCAGGAAAGTGGCTCAAGTGCAGTAAAATGACTAAGAGTACGGTCATTGTATTCAGATACACCTGGATTTAAATCATGGGTCCACAGCTTACAAGCCCCTTGGGAAGCTATTTTACCTTCCCAAGTCTTCATCTATTCATCTATAATATGGAGATAATAATACCTACCACACAGTGTGACTGCAGATTACCATTCCATATGAAACTCTGGAGACCAGCCCTTTATTCATCATACAAACCCTTCGCCATATGACTGTAACTTACTTTTCCTGTTTTTTTGTTTGTTTGTTTGAGACAGGGTCCCTCTCTGTTGCCTAGGCTGGACTGCCGTGGCATGAACACAGCTCACTACAGCCTCGACCTTTTGGGCTCAAGCAATCCTCCCACCTCAGCCTCCTGAGTAGCTGAGACTACAGGTGCCCACCACCATGCCCAGCTAATTTTTTTATTTTTTGTAGAGATGGGTCTCACTTTGTTACCCAGGCTGGTCTCAAACTCCTGGCCTCAAATAATCCTTCCGCTTCAGCCTCCCAAAGTGCTGGGATTACAGGTGAGAGTCACCATGCCCAGCCTTCCTGTTTTATCTTCACCCTACCTCGGCACTGTCGTAGGGGAACATTTCTCAAATTTTGTGTGCAACAGAGTTAACCTGGAAAGATTGGCAAAATGAAGATTCCCAGGTCACGAACGCCAGAAATTATGATCCAGTAAATGATAGAACCTAGAAATCTTTGTTTTAGCAAGAATTCAGGTGGTTCAGGTATAGGTGTCTTTAAATTATGTTTCATTTAAAAAATATACCATGTTAGTAGCTGGGCACAGTGGCTCACGTCTGTAATCCCAGCACTTTGGGAGGCTGAGGTAGGTGGATCACAAGGTCAGGAGATAGAGATCATTCTGGCCAAATGTAAAACAATTTTTTTTTTCCAGTAATGAAATGAGCTGCATGTGGAAACCTGAGTTACCAGGCACCATTTTTCTGATTTATTATAATGATGTGTTAGCACCATTTCTTAGAAACTGATATTCCAGAGAGGTGCCCAGTCTTTTATCATGTTTTCATGATGAAACTCCGTCGCTACTAAATATACAAAAATTAGTTGGGCGTGGCAGCGTGCACCTGTAGTCTCAGCTACTCAGGAGGCTGAGGCAGGAGAATCTCTTGAACCAGGGAGATGGAAGTTGCAGAGCCGAGATCGCGCTACTGTACTCCAGCCTGGGGCCAGAGTGAGACTCCATCTCAAATATAGATATATATATACACACATATATATACACATCTATCTATAGATATATATGTATATATAATGTTAGCTGTTCCTCACCCTGGCTGTGAACTTTCTCTCCACCTGGGCTTTTGAAATGCTACTTTCTCAGAGAAGAATGGCTTTTCTTCAAGGTTCTGCTGGTGAACTTTTTAAAAAAATGTGTTCTCTTCTGTGAGGCTTTCTTGGACTTCTCAAGGCAAAAAGGCTGTGTGGTCTCTACTGCAGTGTTTGTTCACAAGTCTGATTCCCCACCTGACAGAGAGCTCTTGTAGGGGAGGAACGGCATCTTTTTTTTTTATCTCTGTGTTCTCAGCATCCAGAGAAGGCACGCTTTGAATGTCTGTTAATTGAAATGACAATCCCAACCCTATATTGCAGGGAGAATGATTGGAATCTCTCCCATACTTGGCTTTAAAGTCATCTACAAGCCTGAACTGAGAGTCTTAGAGAGTTTCAGGCCAGAAGGTACTAAGGGGTTTGTCAAGTCACAGACTGAAGAAAGTATTTGCAATACATATATCTAATAAAAGACTGGGCACCTCTCTGGAATATCAGTTTCTAAGAAATGGTGCTAACACATCATTATAATAAATCAGGAAAACGGTGCCTGGTAACTCAGACACCTGCTAACTCAGGTTTCCACATGCAACTCCTTTCATTATGGAAAAAAAAAAAAAATTGTTTTACTTTGACCAAAGTAGATGATGCCTTCCAGTATTAAAAAGACATTCCTTCCCAGCATCAACCTATCTCTGTTATTTTTGTACATGAATATGTTACTAGCAGCAACGACAGGCAGCTACCATCTGAGTCCAGCCACTCGACAATCATTTGAAGTCAGCAGGAACAGACGTGCTGAAGTCAAAAAAGACAAGATGAATTGCTCTACCTAGGGAACAACACTTTGCATTATATACGTGTCACCGACCTCTACTTAGGAATGTGAGTAAAAATTGTCCTCTGGCTATGGGCAATAACATAAGCCATGAAATCAAAGAGCTCCAAATAAATTAAAATGATAAATTTAGCTATTTAGTGTGAACATAAAGAGCTTTACAACTTCATGAACTAAAAAACAGTTTCAATGTTAGAAGTCAAGAGAGCAGCTCCCTTTAGGGGGTGGGGTGGTAGTGGGTAGAGGAGAGCCTGGGGGACTTCTGATCTTCCGTTTCTTGGTCTGGGTGCTAAGAACATGGGTGTGTTCACTTTGGAGGAATGCTCCAAGCTGCACATCATGATATATGCTCTTTCCCATATGTGTTATGCTTCAAAAAAGCTTACCCCCCCTCCTCTCAAAAAGCATTTTTTCCTTTGTTGTTTTATGTCTTCTTCTTCTTTTTTTTTTTTAAACTAAATACACACTGAACAAACAAAATATGCAAAGAATAATAGCTTGAAGGGGTGCCAGCATGCTAGCGTGCCTCCGGGAGGATACATGTCTTGGTCTGGACTGGGCATCAGATGTGCATTTTCACTGGATGCAATTCATTTCCTTGTTCCATGACCCAGCTTTCCTCTTTGGGGTAAAGGCCTCTCCAGCATTTTTCTTGGACAAGGTCGCCACCTTTGCTGCATCCAGGGAAACTCCTTCAGTGCCACGGTCCTGCCTCAGGTTAGTTTCCTTGTACGTGTTGCCTCTCTTTGTCAAGTCTTAATGCCATCCTGAAGCTGGTAAAATGAGCCAAGTGACTTCATCTTTCATGGCACACCTTAAGGACATTACTTGGGCATGAGCCAATTTACTGCTAACAGCTCGAGAGACATTTTTTTCCCATGAGCTAGCTCCTCTCCTCCTCTCTCACAAATAACTTCCTCTATGGGAAAGGACACATCAGAGAACAAGGAGCATTGTAAGGAGTGAGAAATATGCTTGACATGGGGAAGGAGATGCCGTCCTCACTCCCTCCTTCACCCTCCCACACTGATGTGTCAACTGTAATTTCTCACTAACGCTTGGGTTTCACTCTAAGCTCCCTTTGCTTGCTCATGCCCATCAACAGAAACATCCAGGAAAAGAAAGAGCATCAGGAATGACTGGCCTGTGTGCAAGCAATCCCTCGTTGCTGCTGACTGCCTTCTGCAGCTTGGCGCATTTGACTCTTGGAATGCACAGACAGAAGTAGTATTTTTCTCTCCACCAGAAGTCTGACACTGACTGTGTCAATGAGCGTCAATTGGCTGTACCTGTGTGTTGGTTGACCCTTGACATCAAGACGAAGCTAAGCATTTGCTTTCCTTTGATCAGTTCCACTGTTCCTTCCATTTGGTCGATCCCATCACTCTCTGACCCAGGGCCAGAGGAACATAGTATTTCTCCTAACTTGGACAACATTGCAACACCAAAAAGGCTTGTACTGAAGTACGGAGGAGGTAGGTGTGAAGAGCCATCCTTCTGTCAGATTGCAAAGGTGTTGCAGCCCATTAGTTTCAGGATGTTTTTATTTTGTTCCCTTCCAGTAAATGTTTTCAGAGATTTTGCCTCGGGTTTTTCAAGAGGTTTTATAAGTTATGGGTCTCTTTAAAATTGAGAATCATCTTAATGAGGTATAATTTATATACAATAAAATGCCTAGAAAATGATCCCATTTGATGGATTTTACAATTATATATACTCATCCAAACCAAGATATAAAACATCTCCTTCACCCAGAAAAACCCTCGTTTCCTTTTCTAGTCAATTCCCCTCACACACACTCACTCCTGCCCTGCCCCCAGCCCCACTAGCACCTAGAGGAAGTCACTGTTCTGATTTCTTTCATCATAAATTAGTTTTGCTTCTATAAAATGTAGTACCTCAGTATATATTCTTTTAGGTCTTGCTAATTTTGCTCAACATAATGTTTTTGAGATTTGTTCATGTGATTGCCTTTGTCAGCAATTTGTTCTACTTTATTGCTGAGTAATATTCCATTGTACGAATATATCATATTATATTTATCTGTTCTCCTGTATGAGTACAATGCAATTGTTTCTGTTTGGAGTTGTTACTAAGACTGCTATGAGCACTCTTGTAAAAGTCTTTTTTATGTTCTTTTTTTTCCATTTCTTTTGCATAAATACCCGAGAGTAGATTGCAGGACCATAAGTAGGTTTATGGTTAACTTTATATGAAAGTTCCAGAATTTTTCCAAGGTGGTTATACCAGTCTTATAGTCTCACCAGCAGTGCCTGGGATATCCAATTGCTTCATGCTTGGTATTGTTAATATTTTTATTTTACTTAGTCCAACATTTGGTATTATCACATTTTATTTACTTCAGCCGTGATGATTTGTGTGAAATGCCATTTCACTGTGACATTAGTTGACATTTCCCTGATGATCTATGGTGTTGAGCTTACTGGCCATTCATTCTTCCTATGTGATAGGTACATTCATGTATTTTGCCTGTTTTTACAAATTAACTTGTTTGTGTTTTTATTGTTGGTTTTTAAGAGTTCTCTATACATCCTGGATATGAGTCCTTTATTAGACATATGCACTACATATGTATTTTCCAGTTTGTGACTTGAGAATTCATTTTTTAATGATGAACAGAAATTGTTAATATTTATGAAGTCTTACATCAATTTTTTAGGAAATTACTCCTTTTAATGTCCTGTTTAAGACATCTTGTCTTCCCAAAGGTTGTGCTGTATTCTCAAGGTTCCTCTTAGAGACTTTAGGTTTGTAGTCTTTGTGTTTTGGTCTATGAGCCATATCAAATTAATTTTTGTGCATAGTATAAGGTGGGAGGTGGTCAAGACTCATTTTTTTCCCCAAATATCCAGGTGTTCTAGCACTATTTGTCTAAGTCTTTCATTTCCCCGTTGGAATGAGTTGGTGCTTTTGTTAAAAAGCCATTAGTATATATGTGTGTGTGTCTATTTCTGGGTTCTCTATTTTGTTCCATTGATCTATTTCTGGACCCCTTTCATTTCAATAGATTACTATCACAATATCTGTAGCTGTAGAGTATGTTTTCAAATTGATTAGTTTAAGATCTCTAACTTTTTTTTTTTTAATCAAGATTGTTTGGCTATTTTAGGCCCTCTGGGTTTCTATATTTATTTTAGAAATGACTTGGCACTTGCTTTAAAAAATTATGCTTGAATTTTGATCGAATTTGGTTAAATTTATCCTCAATTTAGGGAGGATGGATATCTTAATAACATTCAGTCTTATAAAAACAGTATGCCTTTTTGCCAGGCACAGCGGCTCATGCCTGCAATCCCAACACTTTGGGAGGTTGAGGTGGACAGAACACAAGAGGCCAGCAGTTCGAGACCAGCCTGGTCAACATGGTGAAACCCCATCTCTACCAAAAATACAAAAATTAACCAGATGTGATGCTGCCTGCCTGTAATCCCAGCTACTTGGGAGGCTGAGGCATGAGAATCTCTAAAACCAGGGGGGTGGAGGTTGCAGTGAGCCAAGATCATGCCACTGCACTCCAGCCTGGGTGACAGAGCAAGACCCTGTTTCAAAATAAATAAATAAGTAAATAAATAAAATTAGATTAAATAAAAGAAACCAGTATGGCTTTTTATTTAGTTAGGTCTTCAGTGTCTTTTAACAATGTTTTGTAGTTTCAGTGTAGAGATCTTGCATATTTCATTATATGTATTCCTAGCCTTTTAATTATGTGGTCATATTTTAAAAATTTTATTTGCCAGTTTTTATTGTTAGTAGAATGTATACTGACTTTTACCCTGAAGCTTCACTGCACTCTTTTATTACTTTTAATAATATTTGTGCGCATTCCATGGAGTTTTCTATGTCACATATTCTTTGAATAACAATGGTTTGATTTTTTCCTTTAGAATCTTCATGCTTTTTATTGCATTGACTTACTCTATAAAATTACTATATTTTCTAGAATACTGCAAATAAAAGTGTTGATTGGATGTTCTTGCCTTGCTCCTAATCCTAGTGGAAAAAGATTTAATGTTACTAGTTTAAAGAATAATCTGTTATTTGATTGAGAAAGTTTCTTCTATTTCTAGTTTGCTGAGAGTTTTTATCATGAATCAGTGTTGAATTTCATCAAGTTCATTTTCTGCATCTATTGAGATAATTTTTTTCTCTTATTCTCTTAATGTGGCAATTAGCACTGATTTATTTTCACACATTGAACCAATCTTACATTTCTGAATATATCCCACTTGGTCATGACTTATTTTTTTATTATGGCTTTTTGTGTGTTACCAGATTTGATTTACCAATATTTCCTTAAGGCATGTATATGTGTGTGTGTATATATATACATATATATATATATATTATTTTAAAGGTTATTTCTGAAAATATAGGCTGAGTATCCCTTACCCAAAATGTTTGAGACCCAAGGTGTTTTGGAATTTGGACTTTTTTTGGATTTTGAATAGTTAGATAAATATAATAAGACATCTTGGGGATGGGACCCAAGTCTAAACACAAAATGCACTTACATTTTATATACACCTTACATACATAGCCTGAAAGTAATTTTACATAATATTCCAATAATTTTGTGCATGAAACAAAGTTTTGACTGTGTTTTGACTATGACCTGTCACGTGAGGTCAGGTGAGGAATTTTCTACTTGTGGTATCATGTTGGCACTCAAAATGTTTCAGGTTTTGGATCATTCTGGATAAGATATTCAACCTATACCAACGTTTTTGCCATCTTAGGGCCTGGTTTTATTGACTTTTTTTTCTTTTTTGCTTGTTTGTCTTCTTGCTTTTTCTGTGTTTGTTTTTAAATTTCAGACGGAATGCCAGATTAAGTATTTTTTGAAAAACAGTAGAGACTGAGACAACACTTATTTACCCTCAGAAAAGGGCATGCCCCATCTTCCATCCAGTTACTCATACAGGGGTTTGGTGGATGAAGTCTGTCATTGAGGTGGGCCTGAACTTTGCTGTTGCTTTAGTTATGGTAATACAACCCAAGTTTGAAATGAAACTACATTCTGATGCCTTTTATTTAGTATAAGCACGGGGTGCCAGAGAGCATCCCTCAAGTCTCCCGTTATGACTACAGACTTCAGGAGGCTCTGTGCCCCTGCAGCCCCTGCACCTCAGGAGAGATCTCTCCCAGCATCCCTGCCCCTTGGCCAGTGCCCAACTGCTATTTCCTGGCACTTGGTGTAAAGCTGGGGTGTGGGAGGGTTTCTCTGAGTTCTCCTGATCCACCGTTAGACTAAGGCAGCCCTTCTGCGCCTGTAGCTCCTCAGCTCCTCTGCCCTCCCCCAGATGTTGACAAGGGTGCCTCATGCTTAGCACACAGTTCTGAATGCTGGACCCATTTCCTTGGCTTTCCTGCTCCACCCTCAACCTGAGACAGGCCCAGTGCCACTATGCTCAGGGAGGTCTCTCTCAGGCCTCCTGACCCTACCTGGTGTCAGGCTGTTCTGCCTAATACGCTGTGTAAGGTCTGGAGCACCGCACGATTACTTTTGGTTTTCCTGCTTTGCCTTCACTCTTAGGTTGATCACGTTTGCCTGAATTTCCCTGGATTTCTGACCCTTTCCCATTTGTGAACTGTCACTCTCTGCTACTTAGTATAAGGCCTGGAGGGTGAGAAAGTTTTCTCTCTTCTTTTGCCACTCCTGATGCTGCCCATATTCTCGTTCGGTGTGGACCTGGCACTTCTTTTGTGAAGCAGTAGCTAAGGAGACTTTAGAATTCACCATGGCCAAGGAAAAGCCCAAGGGTTTGTCAATGAGACAGATCCGATTCTGACTGATAGGCAACCAATCAATGAAACAGACACACTTGCACAGTTGGAAATGGAGGATGAAGATACAATTGCTGTGCTCCAGCAGCACACAGGAGGTGTCTACTGAAAGGGGCACCTGTTGCTTTTCTCCAGAATGCTGTTCTTACAGACCAGTGTTAAATTCTCAGTCAGAAAACTGCAATTTGGTTCCACCACATCTTGACCAATACAGTACAGTTTTCTCTATTCTTTCATTTTCCTTTTCCTCATTCCTTTACAAAGTTACATGGAGTAACCAGTGTATTACATTTTTAAACTTTCTTATATTAAGTGGCCAGTGGTATGTTTTAATTGACATCAAGTGGAGATGGGATGGGGAAAAACACTGATTCTGTGAAAATACCCCATTTCTCCACTACCAGCATGCTCATTCAGCTCTTATCTTTATATTTCAGTAAGTTATTTTGCTCTCACTGTTTTAACAATAACCACCGCAACAGAAAAAACATAAAAATCTTTGCATACCTTGTTCAACTGAATAATTTTAATGATTTCTTATTTATTATTGTAAAACCAAGGACAATTCTATAACTTTTTTGTACGTAGCTGTCACATGTAAGGCAATCTGTCTTTAAGTAAGGTTGAATTGCTCTTAAGAAGAACCCTAGATAGTTTTATCTTCAAGCATGTTGTTGTTTAAGCTTCTTATTTAAAAATAAATTAAAGTTTTCTTGATTCCTCTGCTCTCTTTCTAGTGTAGTCAGCTGGCATACTGTGTTACAGTCTGTTCACCACTGGTTTCAAATCTTTTTTTTTTTTTTTTTTTGAGATGGAGTTTCACTCTTATCACTCCAGCTGGAGTGCAATGGCGTGATCTTCCTCACTGAAACCTCTGCCTCCTGGGTTCCAGTGATTCTCCTGCCTCAGCCTCCCGAGTAATTGGGATTACAGGCACCTGCCACCATGCCAGGCTAATATTTGTATTTTTAGTAGAGACATGGTTTCACCATGTTGGCCAGGCTGGTCTTGAACTCCTGACCTCAGGTGATCTGCCTGCAGTCAGGATCAGGACTTTCCTTCAGCTGGGCTTGAGATCTAAATATCAATGAGATCTCAGAGATCTCTTTATGGTTTAAAACTTGACTTTCTGAACCTGGGTGTATGTCTCTCCCTCTGTGTTTGACCATCTGGCAGCTGGATTTTTATATTAGATTTTTCTCTTCAGTCACTCCTCTAGTTTTCTGGCTCTTGTGAGGTCTTTCTCCTTCCTTTTGTCCTGTAAGTGTCCCATTAGCACTTACTGCTTGCCCTTGATGAAAGCCTAGTATTCCTTGAAAAGACTTCTCTCTTGGTTCTTCTGCCCTTGTTCCAGCCTTCAGCAGGCCACTGCTGGTGAGAACTTGGAGTATCTCAGGGCACATTTTCTAGTTCTCCTACCCTGCTTCCAGTGAAGATCCTGAGTGCTTTATTGGGGTTCAATGAGCTCTCCTGCCCTGTCTCCAGCCTTTGGCTGCCTCTGCCTTGAACTTGTTGAAGCCGCCATGTATCTCATGGCGGATATCTCTCAGATCTTCTGCTCTGCTCTCAGCCTTCTATGTACTATCTCTGTGTATTCAGTAAAGGCCCATAAAAAACCAAGAGAGTGGCTGTAAACTCAATTGGTGACTAGAGCTTCTTGAGACTCCAATCCATCATCTCAACCAACCAACAGGCATCAAAAGTTCATCAAGGACAGGCATGGTGGCTGATGCTTATAATCCCAGCACTTTGGGAGGCTGAGGTGGGTGTATCACTTGAGCTGAGGGGGTTTGAGACCAGCTTGGGCAACATGGCAAAACCTTGCCTCTACAAAACAAACAAACATTGGTCTAATGTGGTGGCACATGCCAGTAGGCCTAGCTACTCAGGAGACTGAGATGGGAGCATCACTTGAGCCTGGAAGGTTGAGGTTGCAGTGAGCCCTGATCATGCCACTGTATTCCAGCCTGGGTAACAGAGTGAGACCCTGTGTCAAAACAAAAAAAATGTTCATTAACAGTTCAGCTGAATTCTCACTCCATTCACAGCAGATTCCTCCTTTCTCCACCCTAATTTGAGGTTCAAAGCAGCTATGGTTTTCTCTCTGCTGAAATTCATTTCATTTAGATTGTCTTGCATCCTCAGCTCTTTGGTAGGTTTATTTATTTATTTATTTTTGAGACAGGGTCTTGCTCTGTCACCCAGGCTGGAGTACAGTGGCACAATCACAGCTCTCTGCAGCCTCAACCTCCTCGGCTCAAGCAATCTTCCCACCTTAGCCCCTAGAGTAGCTTCATAGCTGGGACCACAGACATGTGACACCATGCCCAGCTGATATTTATTTATTTATTTATTTATTTATTTATTTATTTATTTACTGAGAGATGGTGGTCTTGCTATGTTGCTCTGGCTAGTCTTGAACTCATGAGCTCAAGCAATCCTCCCACCTTGGCCTCCAAAAGTGCTGGGATTATAGACATGAGCCACCATGCCTTGGCCTCTGGTGAGTTTCTTTAAACTATCATTATGTAGCTTGTCTAGATGTATCTTGCTGTAAAGGTGGAAGGAATGGTCTCTTGCTACTTTTCATATCTTTTTATATCCTAATAAGAAGCCAGTGTCTGAAAGTGGTCTTAAAAATTATTAGGCAGCTGAAATCACACATCATTAAGTACACATACACACACACACACACACATGCTCACATATACACACACGCACAAACTCTCACACACACATACACTACATTTCCTAATTTCTCTTTTTTTCTACTCAGTCATCCACAGCACTTTTTTTTGTCCACCTGTGGTTCTCAATTGCAAATGATTTTTCTTTCCAGGGGACAGTTGGCAATGTCCGGAGACATTTTTGATTGTTACAACTGGGGAAATGGTGCTCTTGGAGTCCAGTGGTGTAGAGATCAGGGATGCTACTAAACATCCTATGGTAACTAGGACCACTCTCAACAACAAAAAAATTATCTAGTCCAAAATATCAATGGTTCTGAGGTTAAAAAATTCTGTTCTAAGGGAATATGAACAACTACCTGTAGCAGATACAGTCATTGTTTTTCTACCAACAAATTCTGGTGGCTACCAAGAAAATCAAAAAGCAATAGAAGAGAAAAGAATAATGTGTGTATTATCTTTCTGATTTCAGGAAGGCAGTGAGTGGATCTTACACATTGTCACATCTCCTGTCACAGTGACTTGTCATGGTAAGGTCATTAATAAATGTTTGCTGATTGAATACATGCATGAGTGAGTGAATGATTCAACAAGTGAATTGAAGATGCCACCTGCTCTCTGGCAGGCCTCATCTATGAAGCCTTTTCCTGAGCACTCCACTACTTGTGAAAAAACTAGAGCGTTTGAAATATGTGTCCCATGAGTTAATACACTCATACTTTGCTTTTTGAAATTAACTAGTTGAAGTATCTCCTCACTTAGTCTGAGTGTGCTTTCAAAACTATCCATTCGTTTCTACATTTGTTACTGGCCAGCTACTATAAGACATATTGTTGAGCCCTGAGATAATATATTGACTACAGCATGGACTTTGCCTTTGAAAAACTTATTTCCTGGGGCACGCTAAAAAATGTGTATACCTCGAATTATTAAATACGGATCAATGTTTGTGATTATGGTTATAATGAAAGCAAAGGCTCAAACACTGTTTGAAATTTGGAAAAGGAAAAAGATACACAAGCAAGTCTGCTATAATCTTGATTAATAAATTTCGCTCATGTACTGAAACTCAGTATTTTAATTTGACCAATTATCAATAGAAATTTATAGTTTCCAGAATCATTTTGGGGACAAGATGCAAATCTTAACAATTTACTCAGAAAGAAATGCACTATGAGTTAGGCTGATGTGAGTTGCTGACTTTTATTTTTGCCCTGATTATCTGATGCAGATATCCTAGTGGATGATTTATCATGATGTTTGAGTCCTGAGGCTTTTACGCTGAGGCTTGAATAGTGAGGAAATGTTTTTCAAATATGTTCTGATTCAGACAATTTAAATTAACTATGTGTGTCTTTGTCGGCATATATATTTGTGCCCTGAGTTGTATGAGAAAGTTCCAGCAGTTTTCCCTTTTCTTTAAAAAGCTTTTTAGACAAATAAATGTTGAAAACCACAAAAATGGATGAAATGTATTTTCTTCATCTTTTCACTAATCTTTCTAACACAGGATTATGTTAGAATACTCACCCCCCTTTTTTCTCCATCAGGTTTTCCCCTGGCTTCATGAGATTTAGAACTCTTTCTTAAGATTACTGTAGTGTTAAGAGTTCTGGCTGAGGGGAAAGGTGAATATTCAGAGCCTGTTCCCATCAAGCACATCCTGCAGTAATAGCCCAGCTAGCTTCATCTGCTACAGTGATGCTCCTCCTATTTGCCTCTGATTTAGGTTTCTGCGAGTGAGGTCCTCTTAGTGACCATATAAGTCAAAGGGGAAAATCTCGATATCCGGTGAAGTCAGTCTGTGCAAGTACAACAGAGTGAAGACACACTCACAGTGCCTAGTGTCTGGTTTCTCTGCAGCTTAGGGACTAGGTGTGTCCCAGCTGTGACTCATGAACATGGCATTTGTTAAATTAACATAAGGAGACTACAGACTTTATTTGCTGTCTTTGTAGCACCTTTATTCAGCAGAAAATTCAGCTTGGCAAAGAGAACTGTATGACTCTGAGTTTGAAGGAGGCAATCTCTAAATCAAAAGGCCAGAATCTATGTTCATCTTGGTGTACCTGCTCTGTTGTAAAACAGAAGGAATAATTTTCTATTTATTACTCATAAGACCTGGACTTAGGGATACTGAGCTCATCAATAGAGAATGAAGCCCAAATCAATAATTGTCTTCTATTGCAAAGTATTATTTCCTCCATACTGGTCTTTTTTTCTCTGGTGAAGGATTCAGTGAGTATTTGCCCTTTGAGCTGTTACTACATAATTATCATACAGATAAGGTCAGTAGATAAAAGCAGAGTACTTCAAATAACTAATTGAGGCTTCAACTCTCTCCTTTGTGCCTCCAACCGAGGATGTGGTTAGAAAACACAGGGAAGGAAGCCCTCCCCACAGGCTGGTAGGTTATCTCATTGCTCTGAGGGGGCCCTGCCTTCTGTTGCCTTCTTAGTTTGCATTACCCCTAGGGGCAAGGCCTGTTGGTTTATCACTTTCTGGGTGGTAGGAGTCCTGCCAGCTCACGGTGGGAGACTCACAGATGAGGAGGGACCTTGTCAACACCCTGGGGGTGGAACAAGACCTCACTCATTAAGCCTTTGTTTCAGAAGCTAAGCATCTAATTAGGATTTTTCTGGTGGAATTACAGTATTTCTTTTTTAGGTGGTTTAAGACAAAGGACTGGGAATGGGGTAACAATACGACAATTTTTAAACATATAGTAGCTGATGAGACTCAGAAGAGAGGAATAGACTCCCAGCAGGAAGAATTACTAAGCCCCGGATGTTAAGACTAAAGAAAATTGTAAGATTTTATTCCCTGGCTGTGTTAAAGAATATGATACGTCATAATTTCTCTGCAATTTGCAAGATAAAGCCAGCCTGGCAGGAAACGCACAAGGATAGTTTCTTCATTCACTCAGAAGGCACCTGCCATAAGACAAGGCAGTGTGCAAGATTGGCCTGGGGAATGCAAAGATAAATTGGACCCAGCCCTTACCCCTCACATAGCTTCTCTTCTACCTACCAGGGAATCCAATGACCATTTATTGAGGTTCCTTGGTATTATTTTTAAAAATACAGGGTAATTTCTTTTTTTTTTTAAATTTATTTATTATTATTATACTTTAAGTTGTAGGGTACATGTGCATAACGTGCAGGTTTGTTACATATGTATACTTGTGCCATGTTGGTGTGCTGCACCCATCACCTCTTCATTTACATCAGGTATAAATCCCAATGCAATCCCTCCCCTCTCCCGCCTCCCCATGATAGGCCCCGGTGTGTGATGTTCCCCTTCCTGAGTCCAAGTGATCTCATTGTTCAGTTCCCACCTATGAGTGAGAACATGCGGTGTTTGGTTTTCTGTTCTTGTGATAGTTTGCTAAGAATGATGGTTTCCAGCTGCATCCATGTCCCTACAAAGGAC